>NW_021940039.1:5842705-5939371 GCF_001715985.3 Manacus vitellinus | reverse complement strand
GGGCCGGCAGGAGGAATTAAACTCCGGAGTGAGCCTTGTTGCCAGGCGGGCGCGGTGACAGCGTCTGGGTTTCGCTCGCGGTGATTCAAAAGCTCTGTCAGTGCTGGGCCTGCGGAGGGTTCAGCCCTTCCCTGGACAAAAAAAAAAAAAAGGGATGATTCAAACACCCGGCGGTGTTTGGAGTTGTTCCTAGCTGGAAGCTGGGGAATCCTGTTCCTTCAGAAAGCTGTCGCTTCCTGTTCCTGAGTTAAGGGAAGTACTGCTGTGTCCCTTAAAAATTGCAGTTAGAATTTGGAGGTTTGTAGCTGAGTAATGCCATCATGTAATGGTACAAAACATTTGTGTTGTTTAAACCAGTTTTCGTCATCAGTGCATGAGGAGTTACAGCCTCGGTCCTTCCCTCATCCCGTGTTTGTCAGAGGAAGCCACAACACACCAACTTTTGCTGTTTGGGTTCATACATTTGATGTGTTTATGCCTGTATGTTGCCTTAAATCAAAAGGATGTTCAGAAATCGGTATCTTTTCCTCTTACTCATTTTATTATTTCTGTACCAGGTGTGTCTCATCCCTCAATGAGGAATCGACTACAACCTCTGGACCAAACACTGTGTCCAAAAAACTCAAAAGCTTGAGAGTGACTGTAAGTAACTTTACCTGGGCTGACAAAATCCTTTTTGCCAGAATCAGATTAGTGCTGCTGGTGGATTTGTGTAAGATTTGCAATTGCATTATGCCATTACATCAACTGAGGCATTGAGCTCCGAGATGATGACTTGAACCTTATGTCTATAGGCTTTTCTGTGTTGTGTCAGGTATTGGTTAAGGTGTTTTTCTGGAGATTAAAGAAATGCTGTGACCCAAAGGCTTTTAAGGGTTTTTTTGCTTCAAAAAGACACTTAAGCATGTATGAAGGAGTTTACAGTTCAGAGTTCCAGGATGGAGTAGTCTGATGGTTTCTTGTTGATTTTTCTTAATCGTTAAATTTATTGTCCTCTCCCCTTTGAATTTCTCTTTGTAATCAGATTTTGCTGGTTGTGGGAATCCTTGATTTGCTTGCTTGCTTTAAGAACTTGATCTCCAATGACTCTTAGGGACACCTAGTATCAATCCAGCTGTGTTTGCTCTTCAATAACCAGGTTAAAAGCAGAAAATACTTGAAGCAGAGGAATTGTTTATGTTATTCCTAGCTTTGCAGAAAAGTAGTGTGCAGTTCAAAATGGCAGATGCTACTGAAAGAAAGCTCAAATGTTAACCAAGGTTGGCCGTTGTTCCTCTCTGGCACAGAGGGAAATGTTGTTATTTCCAGTTTCCTTATTCACAGGTTTCCCTTCATTGTATTTCCCTTTCCCGTTTGTGGGAGAAGAGCCATGAAGAACCGTTCCTCATCTCCCCCTTTGCACGTCCATGTGGATGAAAACACCCCTGTCCATGTCCATATTAAAAAGGGGCAGAAAACCACACCTGCACAATGCCAGGTAGGAGCGTGTACCTGGTTGTTTGTAAGGGCTGCAAAGAGGAAGGTGAATGGCCTTAGAAGCATCACAAAATCTTCCAGGTCTGTTTTGCTGTTGTGCTAGAATTGTAAGACTTGAATTCATATCCAGTGGTGAATTTGCAGTGACACATTTTCTGTGTTTGAGATGATTTCAGTATGATATAGAATGTATTGTTACTTTCCATGTTCTTGTGAGAAGTGTTGTTTCCAATGTGATATAGTTTGGAGGAGGTTTGTTTTTCCTTTTATTTCCTGGATTTGTGTCCTGATAATGTTATTTCTTTGGCTGTGTTCCTATTTTTGTAGGAAAGGTTTGGGGAGAGGTAATACTTAGGCATTTCAAATAGCATCTTGATTGTATTAAAAAAAATGTGCTTAGAAAAAGAGTCTGGATTCAAACCATCTTCTAGCACTAAGCACCTTTATCTGTCCACTGAGTTCTGCAACAAAGAGAATCTCTTCCCATCCTTATCCACAGGAGGTAGAAGGCAGTACTGAAGTTGAGGTTCCAGCTATCCCATATCCTCCTTTGTAGCTGAGTATTTATGGAAAGTTGTTCTAAAAAGGTGCTGGAAGTTGCTAGCTCATTTTTCCTTATCTGCAGACATCCTGCTCTAAGTCCTCTGTTTGTTTTGTGTTTGTTGCTAGTGGCAAATTTCATAATGGGATGAAATGACAGTGAAATCTATGACTCCTGTTAAATAATTACTGGTAGGAAATGTTTAGAATGCCTGATTTTTCTCCAAGGTTAGAATTGTGTAAAAACACTTTATTTTTGCTTCAGTCAGAGCCGCTCGAGTTCAATACAAATAAATGTTGGTCTGATCGTTGACTGGGGAGTGGGGAAAACACTTCAGGGGCTTTCCACGATCAATGGTGGTGTCAAATGATACAGCTGCTCTTTTGTGAGATAAATCTGGGATGAAGAAGGGATCTCCCAGGCATCTCTCATGTCCTACCTCCAGCCATGCTCTCAGCTGAGTGCACAGTAATCTTTCCTTCTGGCTGATGTCACCTTCCTCTGGTGGCTGCTGCCTCATCTCACCTGATGCATCCTGTGAAATACTATTGATATTTTTATGTGAATGATCTTTCATTTGGTTTTGCAGCACTAAAAACTGTGAATTGTTCTTTAAAAGTCTGTAATTTATTTTATTTTCTCCTTCTTTAGCAGAAGCAGAAACCAAGAAAAGGGGATGGTGTGCGAGCCGTCCGGGTGAAAACTAAGGCCCCATGGATGCCCCCAGGCAAAGCACGTGCCCGTGATACCACCTTGAAATGGGAGGTACAGCTGGTTTTGCTCTTTAAAACAAACTTTCAGGTTTATCTGAGAATGAAGAGAGCAGTTGTGTAGTGAGAGAGCTGGGCAGATCTGAAAGGAGGCTGCTGTGACCTACCAGCTCTTTAAAGTGTCTTCTATAAATCCTTTTCACTTTTTAATATAGAAAAACTGGGAATTAGTCACCAGCCTGTGGCCATATTGTGCTTTTCTGGCTCTAGAAACCAGACACATTTATTTCTTTATTGTAGTTTTATTAGTGCCCTTCAAATCTCATGTGGAGGCTCAGTGAGGGCCTGCTGGTCTCAGTCTCCTCAAAAGCACAGAGCATTTGTGTAGCGTTGTGTAATATTTTCTTTCTCATGGGTTGATGGTTTTGCCTGTTGTATTCCTGGCATGTCTTAGATGAAGATTTGAGCTTTGACTAGTTTTTCTTCTTTCTCTGTTGTACTCTTTCTGCATTCTTGAGCTTTCCCACATGGAAATGGAAGAGCTGTTTACAAGTGGTTTTTTTCTTTACTACCCTCGCTGCAGTGATGTTGACCTGGTCTTTAGTTTTGGCCAAGTTAGGTTTAGAATACTATTTAAAATACTGTCTTAAATACTATTTCTAATGTTACACTAAAAGAATGATACCCTTTATTTTCTGCCAGGAATCAAGTCAACGCCTCGAAGTCACACCAGATTCCGAAAGAATGCAGTCGGTGCTGCGCCTGAGCGACCTCTCCACGGACGACGACGATGCCGCTTGCTCCAAAATGAACAAGTATGAAAAGAAGATAGACAGCCTGATGAACATGGTGGGAACGCTGAAGAAAGAGGTGAGGAGACAGTGTAAAGACCTGCTGACTTGGCTGTGCAGCTGATCCTTTGACAAGAGGAGGCTGGAGTCAAGTCTTGGTTCAATGGAAGGCTCCCCAGGCTGTTGGTGGCTTGCTGTAAAACCAAAAATCCATCTGAATTGTTTAGAAGGGCTGAGCTGTCCTAGTGAGAAATGCCCTAAGCTGCACTATGAAACATTTCAAAACATTATTCGTTTAATAATAACTGTGCTTTAGTTTCCAAATAATCTCTCTTTTGCCCAAGCCCAAAATCTGCAAACTGGTCACTCCAGAAAGTGAAAAATATGATGTGTTGATGTTTTATTGTCAGAAAACCCCCTTATTCAACAAGATTGTTTCTTCTGATGCTGTTTCAAAATGTGCAACCCAGTGATGTGTTTTCCAGATAAACAGGCTCTTATGTACTTGTACCACTTAAAAACGGGTAGGGGATGTTACCAGGTCTCATAAAATGTGTTCTGGTGGGGGCAAACTGCATTTTTAGCTTCAAGTTAACCCTGAGGGTAGCAAATCTTGGGTTATTATTTTACTCAAAACTATGTGAAGTTCAAATCAGTGAACAAGAAATCCTAAGAATAGGATTTGAGTCAAGTAGATTCTTACATCAAGCGTTTTCCATTTTATTTATGCTACAGAATTTAATGGAATTACTTGCATGATGGTAAAACAAAAATCAATTTTAGATCATAGAATCATTAAGGCTGGAAAAGACCTCCAAGATCGAGTCCAACCTTTGACTGATCACCCCTTGTCAACCAGACCAGAGCACTCAGTGCCACATCCAGTTGCTCCTTGAACACCTCCAGGGATGGTGACTCCACCGCCTCCCTGGGCAGCCCCTTCCAATACCTGACAACTCTTTCAGTGAAGAAATTCATCCTGATGTCCAACCTGAACCTCCCCTGGCACAGCTTGAGGCCATTTCCTCTTGTCCTGTCACTTGTTACCTGGGAGAAGATACTTTTTTGTAATATACTTTCCATAAGTTAATTGAATCTAAAAGGTTCATTATTTGGGATGTGGATTCTGTGTATCGCTTCAAAAGCACCTGGTTTAAGTTTTGTTTCAATATCTTCAGGTCAAGCTGCAGAAAATGGAGGAACAGGATCAAATGACAAAGCGTCTCCTGGAGGAGCAGAAGGAAGAGCTGAACGAGGTCACACAAGAACTGGTGGAAACAGAACACGAGAACACGCGGCTCAGGCGCAACATCGAGCGCATAAAGGAGGAGAAGGACCTGACTCTGTAAGAAAGCTCCTGTTCTCACTGTTCCTGCACTTGTGGCACTCACAGGGCACCTCCCTTTGATGCTGACATGATCTGAGGTCGTAGTTGCTGCTGATGCACTCTGATTTTTTTGTCACCTTTGAGAAAGGGATCTCCAGATTGCAGTAGCTGCAGAGAAGGGCTCTGGCATGAATTTTGGAATGGAAAAAAACACTCTGAGAGGAACCTGAGAGAGTTGGCTTGTATGGCCTATTGGAGGGTCATCCTAGCTCTGCAATTAGTATTTTGAAAGTTAAGAGATTCTGTTTGAACCACTAGGAGAATAATAAATTTATAAACATGGAGCTGAAAACTAGAAGAGAATTTTTGACTTTTATGAAAATCATGCAGAGACAGGAATGACAGACCTTGAGAGGACTGAACCATGGGGTTTTTTCTTGGTGACCCTGAAGGTCTGAAAGTGTGACATTTTTGCACCTGCTTTGTATCTAAAGAATTGGGGAAGTTTGTGTCTCCAGGGGGACACTAGTGTTTTAAGAAAGTTAGTTTTATTTTTTCCTTAAGAAAGATCACTTGGAAGTTAATACTGTGTATTCCTTTTTCAGAAAGCTCTGTGAATGCTTCTGAGATTACAAGCCCTGGCTAAAAACTTTGAGCTCTATATCTTGGTGTGCTTTTCTATTTCATGTTCAACCCTTTGGAGTCTTATTTCTGATGTGGCCCAAGTGCCCAGGAAAAGCACAGCATTGTGTTTTGGGTTTAGTAGTGTGTGCAGGCTTTGGTATAAGCCTGATTTGTCCCCTCTAAATTCCTGTTTCATGGCTCTGATCCTGGGAAGCTCCTTGTGTCTGCTTACTGCCTTCTTTCAAAAAAACTTCCACGCTGAAAGAGGGTAAATCTTAGGTAGTCTGTGTTTAGAGCTTTTATCCTCTGATTCAGGGGGTTTTATGGGCTTTAACCCAATCAACTGTTTATCAATAGTGGCTGGTACAGCTGCCAAAGCTTCTTGTTTCTCTGATGGCTGAATTCTCCTTGCAGGCTACAGAAAGAGTGCTTGCAGCAGGAGAAGGAGTGTTTGATGTCCAAGCTGAGTGATGCAGAAAGAGATGGAGCAGCAGCTGCCAGGCAGATCCATGCCCTGAAAAATACCATTGGGAGACTCAACATTGTAGGTGTCGTCCTTTTTCTTGCCTTTACTACGTTTTATCCTGTTATATAGTTGTCTTAAAAATGTAATGATGAAGCAAAATGTAAGGAAAAGTGGAGGGATTTAACATCCTTATGGTGTTTGCTAGTTTGGTTTGGAAGTTTCCTTGCAGCACCTTCTGCACACATGGTGCTGACTGTTGCACTGCTCATGCTGGTATTGGCTTAATGCACTTATTCCATGTAAACATTTATTTCCCTTTGTTTTTGTGCACTTTGTATGTTTGGGGGGGGGTTAGGTTTTGTTTCTGTTTTGATTGTTTGGTTGGTTTGTTTATTTGGGGTTTTGTTGGTTTTTCCTCCAGGAGAAACACATGAGCACCACTGACATTAGTGCTCTGACGAGACAAAAAGAGCTTCTGCTCCAGAAGTTGAGCACCTTTGAAGAAACCAACCGGACACTCCGAGAGCTCCTGGCAGAGCAGCAGAACCGGGAGGTGAGCACCTGGCTCATCACAGGAGGCTCTGTTGTCTCGTGGCTGAAAGGGAATTTTGAGTTTGAAAGCTTTTTAATTCTTTTTCCCATCCCTGCTGTTGACCCTGTCAACCTATAAATGTTGAATAGGGGTTTTTTTTGATTTTTTTTTCTCTTTATCATGCTTCACAGAGTAAGACTGACTTTTCTCCTATGAGGATGTTAGAGCCTCTGAGTTTTTGTATTAAAAGTTTCAGGTACTGCTGTGTTGCCAGCTCTGTCTCCTCTGGATCCAGCTGTATCTGCTGATCCTGCTGGTCTCAAATGTTTCTGCTGCACTTGCATTGCTTGGAGAATGAGGACTTGATGTGACCTCAGCTAATGGGAGCCTAAGGATATTCAGAACTTTATTTTGGTAGACTCTGAGAGCAATAACAGAGACATTGTAAACTATTCTGTGCTGCTCCTACAGAACAACTCTGTATTGCTTATAAGAGCAATGCAGAAATGAAATTACTATTCTTTGTGTCTTTTATATTCCATTTCAGCAAAAGCAGGCTGATGGTGACAGTTATCTCAGCCACCAGTGAGGCTGGATAAAAGGTCTGAATTCTTCCACATGACTGTCCCTGAGTGGTGGGAGAGTTCAGAAAGATCTTCCATTGCCATCATGCTTTGTATTTTAACCTTTGATGGAGAAGTGGAAAAGCTTTCTGACATGGATAATGATACATTAAATATTTAGCATATTTGATGCTTCAGGATATCTCCTAAGAATTACTGCTGTAGCTGGGAGGAAATGGTTGATTTGCCCAATTCCATTTAAAGAATCTGTATAAAATTTTTTTAGTTAACAATTTTTCCCATGTGTTTCTTTTGTAGAAAGAGAACCAGAAGATCCTGGATCGACAAGCAGTGCTGCTGAAAAGACTGGCTGAGTCAGATGCAGAGAACATGGTAAGCACACCACACTCTTTTTTTTTTTCGTTTTTAATTATAAAGCAGAGAGATCTAAAATGACAAACCATTCTTTGTCTTGTGTTTGGCTGTCAAATCTTACAGTAGTGCCTTTTAGACCAGTAAAAACTTATTTTAGCTTTGGTGATAATCAGAGCTACTACATTTCTCCTCTGATTAACAATCTGCATTTCAAAGTGGATAGATTTTCATTGCCTTTGAAATATGGAGCTTAGAGTGGGGACAGCTTTTTGTGTCAGCTTCTGTCACTGAATGAGTGAGTGACCCTGTGCCAGTTTTTATTCATTTCTTTATTTGTGAACTGAGACCAGAGTTTGTTTATTTATTGCCAGAAGTTATAAAACCTGCTGTGAGACATAGGTAATGCCCTTTTCAGTCTGTGGAGTGTGTGTCCTGTCAGATCCTTTCTTGACTGGGTATCCTATACCCTGTTACACATATATATGTGTATCCCTCTTGATTCCTGCTTGAGGAGAATGCAGCCTGTTTTTCTGGGGATGAGGATGCTGTTGTTGTGGATACCAGGCAGTGCCATGGATTAGAGGGCCTTGGGAAGGAGGCAGTTACAGCTCTTGCCTTCCACCTGCCATCCTAAATGAGTTTGTTACTGAACATCTGAATGGTGTTTGTTTTTCCAGCAACTTCAAATCAAGCTTCAGGAGAAAGAAAAAGAAGTGGACAGCCTCACCCTTCAGATACAGGCAGAAAAGGTAGTTTCCTTTTTCTGTTTGTCCTTCTCTTCACCACATTCCAGTTCTGTAGAACCACAGACAGTCCAAAATATGGGGTTGTGTTTGCAGACTTACTTTTTAACAGATCAGATGACTGGCTTGCTTATAAAAATAGACAGACAGATGCCAACTCCCACACAGTTGTGGGCTCCATATTCTGCTAATAAGACACCTGTCACAAGGATGGATATGTAGAATTCCCTTTGGGCTTGGGCTCTGAATTGCCATTCTGTTTAAGGTCCTGTTGATTCCCAATGACAAAATCCAGTCTGTTCCTCTGGTTAGGAAGTAAAAGGGGAGTGCCATGGAAGAGATCAAATATGAAGAATATTTTACCCTAGAACGTGTCTTTCAGGCCAGTCATTCACATCTGTTGTAGAATAAATGGCTGCTCATTTGTTCCCCATTTGTTGGACTAAGAGAGCTGTGAGGGTCCCTCTGAGGAAAGTGGAGGTGGCTGGAGACCATTCAGTGAAGAAATCTGAGGCTATGGCATATTGTGAAGTGTTTCTTCTATTAGGTGTGTTTCTTGTTCCTTCTTATCTAGGATCAGGCAAGGAAAGTTGCTGAACTCACCAAAACTTTGGAGAATGTGAAAGCCCATTTTCAAGCCCAGCTGCGAAGCAAAGAATCTGAGAACAACCGTCTGGTTACACATCTCCGGGTATGTCTGCCCTGCTCCCTGGGGACTGGCTCTTCCTTTTACCCTCTTGAGCTGAATCAACTGACCAGGGAAGTAGCACCAACATCTCACTGGAGTCTGGTTGACTGAAATATTGGCTGATGATGTTTGTGACACTTAACACGCAGCATCGTTTTCCAATTAAATAAGAGAAGAGAAATCTTCTCACCTTTGAGGCATAAGGCAAAATCTTAGCCTTAAGGTCTATATGCATTAATTAGATTTTCTTTTTACTGAGTTAATTACTACATAGTTATTTAAAAGATGGCTTTGGTTTAGTCAAGCATCAAGGCAAATTGAAAACTATTTAATTTGCTTTCTGGGAAAAATGCTGTGCCATGAGTTCCAGTTTGATCACACTCATGCATGTTTTCTATAGTATTAATGAGGAGGAGAAAGTTCCTCGGGTTTATTTTGTTCAGAGTTTTATATTTAACATATCTGTTGGTGTTGGGATGATGTTACGAGGACCATAAATGTGTTAATGGTTTAGAGGAGCTTTAATCTGTTTTAAGTAATAGCTGCATAAAGCAACATTATTATATGCAAACATTTCAATTAATAAAAAGAGTGTTCTCAGGTAGATCTAAAGACTCTTAGACCAGTATTTATTTTTGGTCAGGAGAGGAAATCAGTATTTTAGGGAGCAGCTTATGAAAAAAGGGAAGAGTCTTGTCATAAAAGGAAGACATTATACTGCCATCTCTCAGCATTAGGACAGGATTGTGTAGGTGAAACCTGATTGCAGATACCTCCAGGCTGAAGGCTGGGCATTTGTGCCTGGATCTCACCACCATTCCGAGGAGATTAGTTGCTGCTTTGGCTTTGCAGGTGTGATATGCAGGCGTAATTCCATGTGGTGTGTTTTGTTCCCCCTGCAGAATCTGGAGCGCAATGAAGCTCAGCTCAGGGCAGATTTGGAACTTGTCATGGACCAGCTGAAAGAGCTGAGGAATAAGGGAGATGCTGATAAGGAGGCCCTGAAGAAAGCTGTCCGTGCACAGAAGGAGAGGGCGGAGCGGAGTGAGGAATATGTGCAGAAACTCACTGCCCAGCTGGCAGAAAAGGTACCTCTAAATCAAGGGGAGAGGCCTCCTTTCAGGTCATGCTTCTAAATTCTTGACTTCTAGTAGCAGCCCTGGGGAGATTCTCTGCTTCCAACTAATGAGATTTATTTCTGTCTTCATGCCTTGGCCCATTTATGCCAAGTTTAGAACAAATCCAGTTTGCTCAGCTATCACTGCATGTCCGAAGTTAAGGACATCTCTGTGTATTGTCTGCATATCCCACATCCAGGGAGGTTTTTTGTGCTCTTTTCCTCATGTATTTCCCATGTCTGACAGGACAACTGTATTGCTGAGGCCCGGTCCAATCTCGAGTCCTGGAGGAACCGCTGCAACAAAGCAGTGAAGGACAAGGGTGACCTCGAAATGGAAGTTGTTGGACTGAACAGGTTAGAATAAAATCATTGTGGGGAAGGAAGCATAAGAGGGGCATGAGCTCAAAGTTCAAGGATAATTTAATTGCATTCAATTGAATAATAGCATTGAAATGAATAGTTTAATTGGATTAATTTAACCAAGCAAAACCAGCACTGCCTAAGGGCTAGAGCAGAGTTTGGAGAGGTGGAGAGAGAGATGCGACTTCTGCCACAGCAAAGGCAGAGTCATTAAGGGTTTGCTGACCCTTAAAACTCTGTTCCTTTGCCGTTTTGTAATGCTTTGAAAGAATTAAGGTTATTGTTCTTTTGAGATCTGTTTGAGAAACTTGAATGGAAGATATTAAAAGAGATAAGCAGTATAATTGATGCAAATTTTGTTGTGAAGGTAAATGAATGAGTTAGTATCTCTGCAGTACAGTTGTTGCTGTAGGAAAAAGTAGGTACATGTGAGATGAGAGAGGCACCTCTTTATCCTGTGTATCTTTGAGACAATTCTTTTGAGCTCCAGGGGGAGAACTCCAGTTAAGTTCTAGGAGATATAAAAAGATTGAGGTAGTAGAACAGTGTAATAGGAAATGTGCATACATGACTGGAGGAGGAAGATGAAAGGGTAGGGAAAAGCCATGTTTCTGAAGCTAGTTTTCAAGGGTTAAGAGTCTTATTCTTGTCACTTAAGAATTAATTTTCTCTCTGTGTGGCAGCCGTGTTGCAGACTTGATGGAACAACTGGCAAAACTGGAGGAAAAAATGCGGGATGACAGACAAAATTTGATGGATAAACTGCATCAACAGGCTGGAGAAGCCAATTCTTTAAGAAAGGATAATGAAAGACTAAAGGTCAGTGACTCTGAGGGTTTGAAGATCGAATGGTGGGAGGAAAAGAAGGAGAAATTGTAACAGCTTGCTTGGCTGCTGAGGACAGAGTTGAATTGCACCCATTGCTCCTATTTGGTTTCAAACCAGTTTCATATAACCTGAGTATGACAGGGCAGGTGTGCTGGGAGGAGCCAAAGGAAGTGCACAGTGTGGGAGATCTGTGTTTCTTCCACATTTTGGCTAGGAGTATCTTCTAGCTGGGATCTTAAATCTTGTCCTTACATCTTTGTGCTGATGACCAGGGAACAAACAAAGAGAACAATAATCTCCAGAATGAAAAAAATGGCTGGCATATTTCTCCTCTTTGTCTCTTGTGATCTTGTGAATGACCTACATAATTTTCTTCTTGAAAAGCTAGGAATTTATCAAAATAATTTGTCCCTATACTGGAAATGGAAAGGTTACACGTCCATCCCGAACCCTTGTGCACTGCTGATGTAAATTTGGCAATCCACTGAAGTCTGGACAGTTTTGGCAATTTGCATGGACAAAAGTCTATTTTCTTAGTCTAGACAACATTAGACAGCTCATGTGGCAGGTACTTCAAGCACTCAGTGGAATATGTTTGCTTTTTTTCAGGCTGCTCTTGGCCCAATGGAGGACAAATTGAACCAAGCGCAGATGGAAGTGCAGCAGCTCCAGAACGCTGTCAGGAACTACGAGGGGATGATTGAATCCTACAAAGCACAGGTGGGCATGGCCCTCCACCAGGGCTTAGTCTGTAATTCCTTAACCATCCAAATCGAGCAGTTCTAGTTACTCCAAGGCAGTGCTATATATATAAAACAGATAACTATGTATAAATAGACAGATATATATAACTATGATAGATAAAGTCTGTGGGTTTTTTTGAATTTCCAGGCATTGAAGGCCCGAGAGGAAGCGGATGAACTGGCAGCAAGACTGGAGAGGGCTGAAAAAGAGAGAAAGGCAATAAGGGACGAAATGACCCAGGAGCTTGAACAGGTAACTATTCCTCTAAAGCCATATGTTATAGACATTCATGGATCTTAGTGTTCTGAATGTAGTGAAAAACAGCTGTGAATAGGAAATAAAAGGCTTATTTGGAGTTTGCCTTTTCCATTAGTTTTTTTGGTCTGATGTGACACAGCTGGCTTCAAAAAAAGACCTTGTACTTCCAGTAAAATTGAAGCCCAGTATCTAAAATACTCCTTCTCACACTATCCATAGGGAATGCCACACTCTCAGTGAAAGCCTGTTGGAGTAGGAGAAGACCTTAGGCTTTGAACTCCAACAGTGACCAAACATCCACAGCGTGTCATCACGGTTGTGGACTAACAAAGCTTCATTGAAGTTGAGAAGTTTTCTAGTCTTGACCTTAGGAACATTGGAAAGTTCCTCATGTTTTCTTCTTTGATTACAGACACGGAAGAAGTTCCAGAGCCAGCTTGCTGAACTGGAGAAGCTGCCTGAGATCCTGAAGTACACGGAGACACAGCTGGCACAGTGTCACGAGCAGCTCCAGAGTTACGAGAAGAAGAACACGGACCTGTGTGCCATGATTGCAGATCTCCGTCAGCTGGTAAGGGACTGGCAGAAAGTACCCGTACCAGTGCACACCTCAACTGTGAGACGTACCAGTGCACACCACTGTGAGACCAAGATGAATTTGTGATCACAGCAAGGTTCAAACTTCGTCTCTATTCTCATCTCTTTTTGAAAAGATTAAACGTGCACTGCAAAATAAAGGTGTGTGCCATGTCTTTGTGCAAGAAGTTAATGGCTTTGCTGGTAGCATTCCTTAAGATTTGAAAGGTTTCTCGTGCCCTGGTGAAGCATCTCATTGGGACATGAATAGCTGCAGTGACAGCACTTGCTAATGCCAGCGCTTGCTTCTGTTACTTCCATCCTCTTGTCAGCTTTTCCTCCCGTGGTTTGCTGCTGATGGTGCTGTCCCAACCTTGTTTTCTCACTCTGATTTCATGTTGTTTTCCCAGTCCCTTTTTGGTGTCCCCAGGAAGACTGTAGGTGTTGGAGGACAATTTCAGGCAGGGATGATTTCTACAGCTGTGCCTCAAGACACAGCCCATGATCTCTGTCTGACCACTTTAGTCTGCTTGGTTTGGAATTATAAACCTTCCTGGTGTTTCGGGCTCTGATGCCTTTATGGGTTGCTGGCATGTTTATGGCTGCTGTTCATGTGTGTATGCTTGGCTGTGCTTGCAGGAATTTACAGGCCTGGCTTTTCTTTTGGAAGAGTTTTTCCATACCTTTCAAGACTTTAACTGGAAGCACCAGCAAAATGGATGTTTAGTGCTTTTCTGTCCAGTGTTCCTTTTCTGAAGCTCTCCAGAGATAATGAATTGAGCATGTTTCCTTCTGAGAGCTCATATCTTTTAGGTGGTTGGTCATGTGTGTGTAGTGACTACTCTGTGAAGTAATTCATTCCTGTAATTTTTAGATTGAGCTCCAGGGGGACAAAATGGAGATGACAAGAGAGAGATATCAGTCTGCCCAGGAGGAGAAAAAGCAACTCACCTTGAAGGTGGAGGAGCTAGAAAGGTTAGAAATATTAGGGTCTCTTGCCTTTTTAACCTTTCATTTCCATTGTTTTTACAGGGGATTGAAACAGCTTCAGTCTTGTTCTGGTTCCTCACATGCCTCCAGGATTCTGTGCATTTGCTTATCCCACAAGGATCTCTAATCAGTAGCTGTCTACTGAGAGTTACATGTTTTTGCAGCAGCACCTGTTGTGAATGTTGTTAGACAGGATGATGGCTTAGACAGAGGAGAAAGCAGCTCCTTGTCCAATCTAGCCTGGCAATTTTGAGGTTACTACATATTACAGTATTTCAATATTTTGACCCATGTTTATAAAATACTTTTAGTGACAGTGTCTGAGAAGATGCAGGTATGTGGGTACTCTACAGGTTCTTCAGTCTTAGAAATTTCGATCTGAGGACCAGAGAAGCGTTTCTTGGGGCTCTCACCTTTATGTGGGGAATGGAATCTCTTACCAGAGGAGTCAGGACCTGACAAAAAGGCAGACTGAAACACACTCCATTTAAAATGAATAGGTTTCCTTCCCTTATTGTCTTAAACTAGAAAACTAGAGACCACGAATGCCCAGAACATAGAATTCCTTCAGGTCATAGCAAAGCGTGAGGAGTCGATCCACCAGTGCCAGCTGCGGTTGGAGGAGAAGACCCGGGAGTGCAGCTCCTTGGCACGGCAGCTGGAGATGGCCATTGATGATGCCAAAAAACAAGTGAGTAGTTCCTCCTGTTTGGAAATTCACCCAAAGGTACCCAGGCTGTGAAAGGGGAACAGCGAGAATGCTGAAAGTATCTCCTCAGCTTATAACCAAAACCATTAGAATCATTGTGTTCAGTGAAATACAAATAATGTGCTAGTGCTGTTTGTCAGCACTTAAAAGGTTGAAAAACTTAGTTTGCAGTAGGAAGGAGAAAAGCACGAGGCTGAGCTGCTGTTTGTGTATGAGTATGTGTCAGTTAAGCTTTATAGGGCTTTTGTGGGCAATGGGGTAGGAAAAAACATTCTTGCATAGCCAGCCCTTTAACAGTTATTGTTGTATGTAGGTGGAACAAACTCGAGAACGAGCAGTCTCTAGGGAGAGGGCAACCCAGTCCAAGCTGTTGGATTTGGAGACCCAGCTGAGTCGGACTAAAACGGACCTGAACCAGTTGCGTCGGAGCAAAGAGGATGTGAGTGACCTGTGGGGGATATTCCTGGTGTGCTGGTGGTGTCCTGGCAGCCACTGGAGTCCATAAACCAAGTCCTCTGGATGTGCTGCAGAGGTCATGCAGAGCTGTGCCTGAATGTGACATGCTGATGTGTGTGTCCATGACAGATGTGTGACAGGACATGCCTGCTGTGTCACTGATTCAGGAGCATGCAATAAGTGATGGGCAAATGAGAGTACAATAGCCTGAATGAACCTGATGTAAAGTTATGTGTGTGCAAGAGAAGAATCAGACCTTCCTTATGTTCAAATGAGATTTGCACCAGGTATCATGGACAGATTTCAACTTCATTTTGGTTACCTGAGAGAGAATGCAATTTCTCTTCTAGAGGAAAGGATTTTCTCTAGAAGAAAGGCTGGGAATCTGTCATAATTCCTATTTACCCTGCTTGCTTGCTTGAGTTTTACTTGGAGTTGTGTTGGCTCATGGATCAGGTCAAGTTGCTTTTCAGAAAAGAGTTCCCCATAACTACAGCTAATGAGTTTTAAAAGCCCAACTGATTAGCCACGTTGTCTCCTGTTTTTATCAGCATGTTGCTGAATGGAGTTGGAAATGAGCAGAACGAATTATAAATATCACAGCTCCATCTATGGCAATGCCATCCCCTGCTGTGCTAATTCTGGCTCTCCTTAGCATTTTGGGGGAGCAGTTTAACGTGAGCAGGGTGGATGTTGCTGTCTCTCAGGCTGTGCATTGTGCTCCTCTGTGTAGGCCCAGCGCCGGTACGAAAGCCGCCTCCAGGACCTGAAGGATCGGCTGGAGCAGTCGGAGAGCACCAACCGGAGCATGCAGAACTATGTCCAGTTCCTCAAGTCTTCCTATGACAACGTTTTTAGGGAAGGTGCCGTGCTGAGCTTCCCCGGCCGCTCTCGCTCTCCTCTCTGAGGGCAACGCTCCCCTTGCACCTCTTCCAAGCACAGAAGGAATGTTGTTTCAAAGCCATATTGAGACAGAAATCAGGATGGTATTCCAGGGTCACTGTCAGGAGACCTCCTAGCAGCATGAGACAGTATAATGATGGTGGCACCTGACCAAAACGGGGGGTATCAGCAATACCGGTTTGGCATTGGAGGTTGGTGTTACACCATCAACTGAGCCCCAAAACCAAGTGGTTTTGCAGAAGATGGAAAAGATCGTTTTCATCCTGTAAGGAACTGATGCTTTCAGCTCTTGAAACCTGTCAGAGATTTGTTGAGCATGTTAATTTTTATAAGAGCTCTTTTTGTACTTCACTTTTCATTCGATTTCTCTGTTGGGAAGATCATGTGGGGGTGATGTGGGGAATTTTGTTTGTGGGGTTTTTTTAATCAGTTTTTTTAAACTATTGAACACTGTATTGATACATTGGATGATGGGCTGGTGGGAGAGGTTCCACCCACCAGAGGTGTGAAGCTGAAAATAACTGAGGTGCCTGGGCTCCATACGCACAAGAGATTATCTCCTGCACAACCACAGTGTTTGTAACAGTTTTATACCAGAAATAATGATTTTGGTTTGGTTTTTTAAACTTGATTCTTATATACTCCCTTTATTTCTGAGTGTGATGCTAATGTTGCTTTGCTCCTCTCACTCTGACTTTCTGATCCTGATTATCACAGAATCTCAGAATCCCCAGAACTGAACCAAAACAATCTGAATTTGAAGGAAAGATTGTGGTTTAGCCTCAGCATCACTTCAATTGGAGTTTTGGTGGGAATGTCACTCATAGTCAGGATGTGCATGAAATCCTGACTTGGTTTTAAGCCAATTAAGGAGCAGCTACAGATACTCAACTTCATCACATTTGCCTGAACCTTTTCCTGGAAAATCAGGTCTTTGGTGTGTCAAATCTCTAAAATCCATGTGCTCTCTAGTGCCCTGTTGTTTCCACTAAACGGTTCTTATGGGGGCAAAAGTAAACCTTGTTTTTTATGTTTCTCTCTTTCATATCCTATTTATGTGCGATGTGATGTGGTCATTGGCACTGTTTTGTCATAAAACTTTCCTAAACGAATCATTTTTTTGCGAGATCTGTAATTGTGTGTTTAACACTTTAAAAATCCCAAAGGTGCTACGGTAAAACAATAAACTAGATTTTTAACTGGTTTAATAGATTTTCACGGCGGGGCTTTGCTCTTTGTGCGCTGCGTCTGGGGGTCTGATTTTGGAAAAGCAAACACATCCCTGGGGCTGTCGGTGCAGGCAAGTGAATTCCTAAGTGTTTCTGTGGTTCTCGGGTGGAGCCCTCTCCCTGCACCTGGGATGAACAAATACAATAAATGGAAAATCAGTGAATCCGTGGGTGTTTCCCGGTTCGTTCCCTGGGCTCGTCCCTCACGGGAAGCGCCGCGAGCGGGATTCGAACCCGCGGTTCTGGCACCGGGCAGGGCTCCTCCTGTCCGCCAGGGGGCGCCCGCCGCTCCCTTCTCGCCCAGCACAAGGCCCGGAAGAGGCGGGGCGGGCCCGGCCGGGCCGTGAGGGGACCCGGGGCAGAGAGGGAATCCCGGGGCTCTGAGGGACCTCTGGGACCGTGAGGGACCCCTCGGGCCGGGCTACACACGGGCCATGGAGTCGTGGCAGCTCCGCTTCGAGACTCTGGAGGCTCTGCGCCTCTCCAGCAAGGGCCAGCTGAACTACTGCCGCCACTGGCAGGAGGATGAGGTGAGGGCTTTGAAACACCCCCGGAGCGCGCGGTCAGGGAGCGGGGCTGACCCGAGGGGGAAAACACCGTGAGAAAGGGGTCAGTGGGGTACTGAGCTGCGGTCACAAAGCGCCTGGTGACGGAGCGGGTGTGCTCGTGGTGTGTTAAAGCTTTGTTGCTGTCTCGGTGTGCTTCGCGCTCACGGGGGATGTTTTCTCTCAAGGGTGCCTTGGAAGGGTGTGTGGCTCCCATTGAGCTCTCCCCGTACTGCGGCTGGGTGCTGGACAGCATTAGTGGGCAGTCAGCCCCAGAAATCACACCCTCCGGGACTTCTACGCCCAAACAATCCACCCCCGTCTCAAAACGGGCATCCGCGGAGAGGGTCCCGCCTGGCAGCCACCGGAGCTCTTCACCACCTTCATCCACAGAGCCGAGTGAGACCAAGGTAGCTCTCTGATTATAATCCATATGCTTATGGAGCAGCTGTGAGAAAAAACGGGCTGATTTACTGCCATAAATTGATTAAGGCTGGTTTGTGGTCTGTTTTATAGGGAAAAGATGCTTAGTTTTAACTTCTTGTAGCATCAATAGAAAGTTTGAAGACTCCTCCTGGAGGATGGTTCAAAGTATAAACCTGTCTTGACTTCCAGTGTAACATTTTTCCTGAGTTTTAAGACAACATGGAGGGTTTGTCTAGGCTTTCCAGGTGAATGTCCTGATTGGTCTTTGTGAATGTCTTAGAGTCTCTTGGTATCTCTGCTTCCAGTCTTAGTGATTGGAAAAGTAATCATCCCAACCTCATGAACGTGCTGGAGGATACTCACAATGGTGTGGCTGCACTACTGGGATACATAACTGCTCTAAAAACATGCATTCATTGACCCCTTTTGTTTGTTTCTCAACAAATAATAGTTATGGGGACTTGATTTACCTGTTTTCCTCTGTGAGTTGTTGATCCTGTGCTTGGTCACTGATTTTGCTTTTGCTATGACCACGCAGGGAAATGATCATCTCAGTCCCCTGGAAACGGATCAAGAAGTCTCTCCAGCAGTTCTGTCATCCAAAGTTGCAAAAGTCGAAGGCTGCATTCGAATGTATGAGGAGATGCACAGGTTGAAAGCAAAGGTAAGTCAGAAAAGGTTGAGGGGGTGTGTGTGAATCCCAGCAGAGCTCCAGATGTAACAGTGCAAGGACAGTAAGTCATCCTAAATGTTGATCCACTCTGGGCAATTTAGTTTGTGTTTTCCTATATTCAAATTCTGCAATTCTTGTCCCTCTGTAATCCAGGAGAGGCTGAGGCAGAGGCAGGAGGAGCAGGAGCAGATGGTGAGGGCAGCCTATGCCCAGGCCAGTGAACAGCTGAAGCGCTTCGATGAACTGCGGGAGCTGAAGCGGCATCAGGAATTCCAAGAGTTGCAAGAAGTAATGGAGAAGAGGTGAGATTAGCTCTGGTATCCTTAAAATTGTATAGCATTTTATCAAAGTGAGGATTATTCTTGTGCCTGACACAAGTTCCATGCTGGTCCCTTGTTGCTGAAAATTTCACCTACTGCTTTTCTTGCATTGACTGTCCTGTTATGGGTTGTCAGAGTAGATCTCTGGTTACTGCTGAGGTTTCAGTGGTTAGAAAAAGACAATATTTGTGACCGTTAAAGTTCCCTTGGCTTATTTTAAGGGTAAATCACAGTGTGTTTGTATTTTGTCTGGTGGATATCTTAAATACAGTTTTTCTGTCTTCATGTGTCTCGTAGTTCAAAGGAAGCTCAGGGGCAACAAGAGAAGTTGAAGGAAGAACACCGACACAGAGCAAAGGTCTGAGGCTGTTAAGCGTTGTCTTTCATGCAAGACCATGACTACTGGGGGTGGGAACTGGAAAGACCAATTGATTTATTTGTATTTCCGTGGCACCCTGGTGTGAGGATGGATTTTCTGGTGCTGACCTGGGCACCTGCTGCAGTGTGGAAATGCAGTAAAAGCACACGTGTTGTAGGAGCAGGAAGGCCCTGCAGGGCTGGGAGTCATGAAACCGGGAAAAAGACGTAAAGCTGGAGTTCCTTAAATGTTTTGTGACTCTTGTGTCTTTTTCTCCCCAGATATTGAACCTCAAACTGCGTGAGGCGGAGCAGCAGCGGCAGCGCCAGGAAGAGCTGGAGCGTTTGCGCAGGGAAGAGGGGCAGGAGAGATTGCGTCGCCTTTATTCCATCCAGGAGGAGCTGCTGCAGCTCAACCAGCAGATTGATCCCAACTACAGGCACAAAGACTTGCCCAGAATCGACCTGTCTGCCTACAGCAATCGTGGCAACCAGATCTGTGGGCTGGTGTCAGGGCTCATCCGTTCCACGAGTGAGGTACAGGCTCTGCAGTTGTGCTTAACTCTGGTTGTTCCTTCATAAACTTTCCTGCAGTTGTCTTCAAAAGCAGCTTGTCAGGAGGCCGTTAAATAAGATGTCACAGCAATGTTTTTAGACTCACCCTATAAAGCATCTAATTTCAAAGGGGAGTTCTTTTCTGTGGCACTTCAGCTGTTCTCATGAAAGTGGCTTATAAAAATGCATGAGGACTTCTGCGGGAGAAAGAGTCAAATTAAATGACTGTAAAGTCTTGGTGCTGTAACGTTCCTTTTTGAGACAATGAAGTGTTCAGTATTTAACAATTCATGAACCATCTTATGATTTTCCTATGCTCATAAGCCTTTTGCAGTAATGGGGTTTCCTTGACATTTTTTCTCTCTAGGGTGGGATACAAACCTTGAAAAATAAAACACTAATAAGGCCAGTTCTTTGTTTCAGTTTGTCACAGCTGGCTTTCTGCAGAGGAAGCTGTCAAGACTTTTCACTGGAGTCCACTTACACTTGTCCAAGTGTGTTAGTAATTTTTGTTGTCCAAGATCTTGTGAGATCTAGTCATGGACTAACATTATTTACAAATATTATGACCAATATTTTGTACAAATAAAGTAGATGGGGATGAAATGTATAGTTGGCTCCCAGATTATGTGAAGGCTCATGCTTCAAAGGCTCCTTGCTCTTGCAGTTGTTCCACAGACAGTGGTTAATGGTGTGCTGCCTCCTCTGTTTTTGTCAGAGAGGTTTCCCTACTCAAGCAGACGTGGCCAACACTGAGCGAGCCCTGCAGGAGATGCGAGGGTTGATATCCAGCATGCAGCAGGAAATCACTGCGGCCCTGGAAGAAAAAAAGAGGAAGGATGAAGAGGAAGAGAGACAAAAGCGGAAGGAATTAGAGAAGAAAGAGCAGATGAAGACTCAGACTCCTGTCCCTGCACAGCAGTCAGGGGGAAAGCAACAGAAGGAAGGTTGGTGAGGCTTTTTTTTAATCTTTATTTCTTTGCCTTCTTTCCCTCTTTTCAGTCTTTTACCATTGGGCTAAATGCTGCTTTGGAATGTTTGTGTTGTGGCGACACACCTTCCCAGAGCCTTTACTTTTAGCACAGCTGTCAGAGTGGGTGTAGGACTGCTGGCAGAAAGCTTTTGAAATTGAACTGCTGCAGCATAAAATGACTGTGTTAGCTGGAGCAAAACCTCCTCTTCCTGGGCAGTATGGCATGTACTGGAAAATTAGAGAGGAACATCATGTCCTCTTGTGAATGTAGATGGCTCATGCATGATAGGACAAAACATACAAGGTCAGGCCACTGAAATTACTCTTCTGGGCAGTAAGTTAATTCCAGATATCCTAAGCTACTAAGCTGAAGGAGAACTCCTGTACAACTTGCAAATTTTTAGTTTATTTATGAACATAACTTTCTAAACTAAGTTCTGGGGAAAGAAAGCACTCACGCAGCTCTGTTCCTTGCATTGTTTTAAAAAGAGTTTTCTTCCTAGATATTTAGGTCTTTCTTAGTCATTGTCTTTTTTTTTTATTTTTTCTTTTTTTTAATTGCAGGGCTTCAAGTTAAAACAGAAGAAAGTATTATGCAGTGGTACCAACAGCTTCAAGATGCTGCTGAGCAGTGTGTTGCTTCTTTCAGTGAAATTGGAAACTGCAAAGGCAACACTGAGGTAAGGACAAGTTATTAATACTGTCAAAGAGAGATTATCTTAGTTTCAAGGAGAAATAGGTAGGACAACTTTCATTAAAAAAAAAAAAATTAAAAATTCTAATGTAGCAGCCTCTATTACCAGTCTCCTCATCCAAACTATCATAGTAATATACTTGTCTGAAAAGGATTTTAAAGTTGTTTCTTTGTTCTGCAGGTGAAGAAGATAAAAACAAACCTGCAGAAAGCAGCTACAATCCCTGTGAGCCAGATCTCCAGCATATCAGGTCAGGAAAACACCAAGAGCTCAGTCCCACTGAAATTCCTTTTGCTGTAAAGATTTTAGCAGGACACAACATAGCAAGTGTTCCTATAATTATCCCTACAGCAGAAGGCTGGCCTATGTACAGTCCAAGTCTGTGCAGCAGCATTTGCTTGTGTTTTGAAGGTCTCTTGCTTCCCTCGGAGGCATCTTGCTCCATCAGGATTAAGTTTGGTTAGTCAGATGGAGCAAAGGTGCCATCTGAGGTGCCTTTCAGGATGTGGATCTGGTGTTTGTGAACTTGATATGTTCTGGGTAAGGCTTGTCTGCTGGTTCCTAATCTTCTGTCTCCATGCATTCCTTATGTATTTGCAGGCTCTAAGCTGAGAGAGGTGTTTGACAAGATCAATAACCTCCTGTCTGGGAAGGCTGTTCAGACTGAAGGGCAGACGGTGTCGGTGACTCAGCATCCACAGGGGCTGGAGTTTGTGTATTACAAACTGGCAGAGAAATTTGTGGTGAGGAGATCTCTTCATTGGGGTGGCACAGGCAGGCAGTGCTCTAGGAGATGCTTTTGGACACTGAACTCTGTCAGCTATGAAGAACAAAATCACTAGGTGTTCAGTTTGTGTGTATTAAAGAAATGAAAGAACTTAGTTTCTCTTTCTCTCCCATCCCTTATTTTATCTCTTCTAGGAGAAAAAACTTTTCAATTTCAGGCTTATATATTCTTATTTATTTTCTTAATATTAATATCTTATATATTCTTACATATAGTCTTATATATTCTGAACTAGGTGGGTACAGTGTTAGTGGAAAACAGTTTGATAATTAATTTATGATCCATCACAAAACTATATATAGGCTCAAATACTTATATCTTGACAGAATTTTGAGGACAAAAAACCATTAAGGCTTGAGACAAACTCCAGTCCCTGCTGTGTTCTGCACCTCTCAAGAAATGAAGTGTCATAGTTTAAGTGAAGTTAGCAATATTTTTCTCTTGTCTTTATTTTCTAAATTTGGGCTGTTTGAAGCTTTTATCCCTGCAGGGAAAATGTATGCAAAAATCAGCTCATGGAGTAAAACTGTGACTGATTTGTAAACATTTGAAAAATGATTGTTTGGAGTGAGGATATCTGTGCAACCTGCACTTCGGGCCTGTGTTTGCTAATCCCTTTTTTCTCTCCCGAGCCAGAGTTTATTGTCATCCTCTGTGGGAGCTGAGGACATGGGGCTTCATCAGCTTTTCTATCCTTGGCTTCATAGCCATGGAAACATTAGGATCCTTTAGTAGAGATTAATTACAAAACCAAAAGGAATATTTTTACCTGAGAAATGACTTGAAGGGGTGGGGATTGACTTTCCCTTTCCCCCCCTCCAGAAACATGGAGAAGGAGAAGTATCTTTCCACCATGATTCAGCCTTCCCAATTGCTGTGGTGCTCTCAGGAATCTGGGAATTACACCCTCGAGTCGGTGACATCTTCTTAGCTCATCTGCACAAGAAGTGCCCCTATGCTGTGCCATTTTACCCTGCTCGCAAAGAGGGGACTTCCATGGAAGAGTATCAGAGGTAAATTTATCTCTGGCCTTTGCAATCATTCTTGTCTGGTTGTAGAGAATCCCTGTTGACAGTACAGTTGACTTGAAGTAAGCTGAGAGCTGGCAGGGACTCAAGTGAATGTGTTTTGCTGTACTAATATTGGAATGTCTTCTCATGCTTAGGATGCTTGGATATGAAGTTCATGATTCTAAGGTGGAAGAACAGGATCATTTTCTCAAAAGGATGTCAGGAATGATTCGTCTCTACGCTGCCATCATTCAGCTCCGGTGGCCTTATGGAAACAAGCAAGGGGTATGTGGGTGGCATTATAATTAGAACCTTGTTACTATCCCAAGGGTCTGTTAAAATGTTTTGGAAGCTTGTTTCGTAGTGAAGGTGTGCTGAACTTAAACCAGCTCAGGATATATTTGAAGGGAGATGGTCATAATGAACAAAGCAATGCCAAGTAACTCGTGGTGTGGACTTTAACTTCCTTTCTTTGTGTTTCCACAACGATCAAATTTTATGTCAGGCTATTGTAAAATAACTTTATAAAGGAAAAAAGTAAATCAGGAAACTGCCTGTTTTGATATTGGTGTTTTGCAAGTAGCAAAGCAAGTGCTTCTTTGTTGCTTTATAGGCACATCCTCATGGTCTGAGCTACGGGTGGCGCTGGCTTGCACAGATGTTGAATCTGGAGCCTCTGGCAGATGTCACAGCTATGCTGCTCTTGGATTTTCTGGAGGTTAGTGGTGTGGATTGCTGTTGGTAGTTAGAGATCTAAATTGATGACAGGGATTGCTGAGGTGAGATTCAATATTTCCACATTCTTGCAAATACAGCTTTGAAGCTGAATGATTTAAAAACTGAAAGTTTTATACACCCAACTTCTGTTGTTGTATTTGATTCCATTTAAGGTTCCTGATATTTTAGAAAGAGTTGCATGGTCCTGTAAGAATCAGTTCTGCTAAGCACCTGGCATCAGTTTGTACAGTGTAATGAGGTCCTGTGGCCCTTCCAGCCAAATTAGTTCATAAAAGAGGATGGATTTTTCATGCTGAAAAGGTCAGAGCCTGATGGATATTAATCTTATATCCTTCAATATAGACCTGTGCTAAATAAGAGCCAAAATTAAAGGTAATTGTGATAGCAGTAACTGCATTTAGAAGATTTGCTTGTTTGATTGTAGATGTATTTCTTTAAATGTGTGGATAAAATATTAAGTGGTTGATATGGAACAGCTTCATTGCAGTTCTGAAACCCAATTCTGTAACCTGCTGTTTGTGCCTTTCTGTCCCACAGGTGTGTGGCAGCGCTCTGGTGAAGCAGTATGGCATTCAGTTCTGGAAAACAATGTTCTTCATCCAGAAATCCTATATCCCAAGGTATGATATGTGGGGTTAGGAGTGTCAGTGCTTGCTCTTAAATGACTCATCCATCTTTTCCAATCTCTGCCATCCACACCCACACCCACTTGTGAATCAAACTCAGCTTTCTAAAGAGGATTTGAAAGGTGCCCTTTGTTGTTTCTGCAGGATTGAAGCCGTGACCAGCGCTGGCCAGATGGGCTGTTTGTCACGTTTGAAGAACTTTGTGCAGGTAAAGCAGTTTTGGGTTGGTTTAATTTGTTTGTTTAGTTACCAAATGTTTTGGTTTGGGGTTTTTATTTCCCTCCATTGGGCATGTGCATCGTTTGGATAGCAGGGCTGGCACTGTTTGCAGTACAGCTGATAGCCCATCCCTGTCACTGTGATCTAACCCATCCTTTGGAACTTTAAATTACTGAATTACCTTAATGGTAGTCATGATGTCAAACATCTTGCTGCTTTCTTACCTCCCATCTAATTTTGCTCAGTGAAAATGTATTTTGATTGTAAAGCAAGTTCAGTGAGAGGAGATGTACAGGTTGAGGAGGATTCTGCTGAGTCATTTCTGTCACAGCTATTCCTTATCAGTGGTTGCTTGCTTTTAGCAGTTGTCCTAATAGATACACAAGGAAGAGACTCTTTGAACCTCTCTCTGTAGTGTTTGTTTAGCATTGTATTTCTGCATATTTTTTAAATAAAGCCTGCAGAACTGTAAAATACTTGATTATTTAAGTTGCTTTGTGAATGTTGGTTTAGATTATGATATTGAAATATGACAGCTTTGGAGTTGGTACTTCCATTTCAAAATTAATTCTGGTACATTTTATTAGCAATGCTTTGAATGTGTGCAGTAATCAGAATTCCTGAGAAGAGATGCCAAATTAAGATACACATTTATCCTCTGCTATTTGTCATTCTCTCTCCACTAGAAATGTCTACAGGAGAAGGAAATTCCGGTACCAAAGGGCATTCTGACACCTTCCTTTTGGAGAACATAAATGGGTCTGTATTTCCTGTCCCCTGGATGTCAGTGCTTTCAGACCTGCCTTCCTGTTCACACCCAAAGGCAAAATGTATTGTGTGCACAGAATCCTGGAATGGTTTGGTTTGGAAGGGACATTAAAGCTCATCTTATTTCACCCCCTGCCATGGGCAGGGACACCTTCCACTATCCCAGGTTGTTCCAAGCCCCATCCAACCTGGCCTTGGACACTTCCAGGGATGGGGCAGCCACAGCTTCTCTGGGCAATCTGTGCCAGGGCCTCCCCACCCTCCCAGGGAAGAATTTCTTTCCAATATCCCATCTAACTCATTCCCCCTTGTCCTGCCTCTCCAGGCCCTTGTCCAAAGTCACTCTCCAGCTCTCTCGAAGCCCCTTTAAGTGCTGGAAGGGGCTCTAAGGTCTCCCTGGAACTTTCTCTTCTCCAGGCTGAACTCCCAGCCTACCTCCAGAACAGAGATGCTCCAGCCCTGTGATTAATTTAGTGTCTTTCCTTTGGACTTGTTCCAACAGGTCAGCATTTCTTGCATGGGGGCTTCTGGACACAGTATAGAAGAATGAGAAGAAAATATTTTATCAACCTCCTAATTTTTAATTCGTGAAGATTTATGTTGCTGAAGATCGATTTGCTGTAGACTTGGAAGTCTTTCTAAGCATTAGATTTTTATAAGTTCTTGTATAATAAATTATTGACAATGAAAGACTTTTCTTTCATATGTTTAAACACGTGGAAGATGCTTTAAATACAGTGTCCTGATGGCTCCTGGACTTAAAAATTGCACTGTGCCTTTCTGTTCCTGGAAGTGAAAATACCTCACAGCTTTGTGAACTCTGGCAATATACTGTTTCAAGTTAAAAATGTTATTTTTACCAGATTGGGTTTTGTTTTTCCTAGAGGCACCGCAGTTTCAAGCTGTAGAAAACAGAATTGGGGCCATATGAGAAGTTGAATGTGATTTTCTCTATAGCTCTTGAAATTTCTGATAGAGGGTTGTAACATGTGCTTTGGAATTCAGGCCTTTAAAATTGTAACCTTGGCTTTAAAATGGACTGATAAATAAGTTAAATTTGTATTTGGTTTACGTATTTTGTAAACTGACTCTTGAATTCTTTAGATGATTGTTCTGGGAAACTGGAAATATCCTTCTGGTGTCCTTTTTTCCAGATAACAGAAGCAATGCAACTTTTATTAGTGTACTTGAACGTGAACAAGGGTTTTTTATACTGAGTGGGGATGTTTTAATTATGTATTGCATATCCACAATCAGGGTGGGGAGTCACTTTGCCAAGACACTAATTGGTCCTGTCTGTTAGAAACAATTGTCTGCCTATGCCAAACCCAAGGAGGGATTTGATTGTGTATATGTGAAATACAACACTTTTCTTCTTTTTTGCTGATAGCTACCAGGGGGTTTTTATCATTTGTGGCACAAATAAAAGTATATATTTTTCTAAAGAACAAGCATGATATCCTTTTCTGCCTCTGGATGCTCTTTACTGTTTCAGAAATACTAACAAGAACTTCTAATTGAATAATGTGTGTGCTTCCAAAGAATCAATATTTATTTTTAGATGTAGCTTAGGGTTGCATCTGCTGCTTGAGCTGAATGTTTGACTTGTTTTTGTCATTTTAGCAGGTTTGGATGTTGGCCAGCTGGTGTAACGAAGATGCAGTGCAAATGAGGTCATATGCATATATTCATGGTATTTTTCCATGCATATTTATATCAAATATGACAAAGGAGAGGATCTCAGATGTGGAAATACTGTGCCTTCGGGCCGAGATGCACTGAAGTTGCTGTGAGTCAGACTCCTGCTTGGAGACAGGAGTTCCCATGGATGCAGTGGGATGTCACCACGAGTGCCTGTGCTTCTCCAGTGAAGTGCTTCACTCAAATAATGTGTTATTAACTCACACAGCCATCAAACCCACTCACCGCTTCCAGCCTGTAACATTCTTCCTGCCTCACCAGCCCTCTCATCTCTAATTATTTAATTTTTGGGGAGGCAGGACCTTGACATATCTATTTTAAACATCAATTTAATGCTAAAGGCTCATTTTCCATTGAATTTATGCATCAGGTTTTCAGAAATAGCTTTCCCTTGACAAGCGCTCACAGCCTTTTGATGCTGTGTCCTTGCCAGGCTGCTGGGTGACACTGCACACTGCTTCAAGCAGCCACCATTAAAAATATATTTATATATCTGCATATAGATATAAATATAGAAAAAAATATGTAAAGCTAACAAGTTACATATAAATAATGTAAAATAAGGAGGCCGCTGCTTTTTGAGCCTGTCCCGGTGCTGCACAGGTGACCTGCCTCCATCGCTGGGCTGCAGAGCCTCGAAATCTCTGAGCCCCTAAACTGACCCTGGCTGCAGAGAAGCGGGGGGAGAACTCTCTGCCACTACCCTGCGCGGGCATTTTAACCGATTCCCGGTGTAATTGTGGATTTTTGCGGTGCCCGAGGCCGCTCCCTGCAGGGCACCGAGAGGGACAAACGCCCTCCACACCCTGCCCCGCCGCTCGGCTCTTTCCGGAACTCATCGGCTCTTTCCGGAACCCCTCCCTCGGGTTTTTCCGGAACCCCTCGGCTCCCTCCGCCCTTTCTCTACCTGGCGTGCCTTCCCCCCGCCCCGTCCCGACTCTTTCCGAGCCCCTCGGGCTCTTTCCGCCGGCCGGTAGGCGCGCTCTGCGGCGCTGACGTCACCTCCCGCGCGCGCTATAAAAGGGCTGGCGCGGGGCGGCGCGCGCGGTCCGTGGCGGAGGCGCGAGCCGGCGGGACGTCTCTGCTCACCCACCGACCCGGTGAGGGGCTGAGCGAGGGGCGGGCGGGGAGGCCGTGAGCGCAGCCCCGCTCGGGCTCACCGAGCCCCGCACGCACCGCCGGCACAGGTGTACGGGCGCGGCGGCGAGGGCTGAGGCCGCTCTCGGCCGCGGCTGCTGCCGGGCGGTATTTTATCGCAGAGCCGGGCCAGGGCTCTGCCCGAGCGGGAGCGGAGCGCAGGGAAGGGCGGGGGCGGGCAGGGAGCCTTTCGCTTCCAGGGAACCCTTTCCTTTCCAGGGAGCGGCCGCAGCCGCCCTGGACAGCGCGACCCGCGGCTGGAAGCCCATTCAGCGCCCTGGGCAGGGATAAACAGTCAGAAAATGCGTCCCCGGCCGTGGATCGCAGCCCGCCGCGTCCGCCCGGGCCCCGCGGGCACAGCCCAGCCTTTCCCCGGGGGGCGATCCCTGGGGATGGAGCCCCCGGCGCCGGGAATCCTTGCACAGCAATGGCTTCCTGGGCAGCCCAGCCCTGTCCAAGGTCAGGGGATGGGCGAGGAGGAGGGAAGAGCGATGGAAGGGCCGGGGATGGTGCAGAGCCCGTTCCGCGGGGACCGGGGGCTCTCCGGGCGGGGACAGAGCTGGCGGGGAGGGGGCATTTAACAGGAACCCTCCCAGCCTCTGTTCCTTCCATATATGTGTCACTGTGATATATAGGGCAAGGTCTACGGCTTCCTTCGTAAAAGAATCAGGGTCTGTCCCTGCCGTGATCAGTTATTTTTTTTAATATAATTTAAAATAAATCCAAGTCAGTTCTTTCTCATTTTGTTGCCCGTATACACCTTACCTGCTTATAATGATACAAATCTACATTGCTGGGTCATAAATGTGTGCCAATAGGGCAATCATTTGTCCTGGTATTGAAGGAAAAACAAGCATTTATCACTGTATATTTTTTCAGCGGGCTCATAGTGGCTGTTCAGGATTTTTTATATCATAAACCAGCTTCGTGCTCCAGTGGAAAATGTACGTGACTCTTGAGCAGTCTTTCATACATATTTAAATAGGTTTTGAAGAGCAGTTGTCTGGAGATGGCAAATGAACACATCAGGGACAAAAAAAAAAAAAAAAGAAAAAAACCAACCCCAAAAAAGCCAGCTCAGCCTGAAATGGTTCTGTATCTTTCTGGAAAACAAATAATCCATTTTCTTTTGGCATTTTGTTTTCAGTGAAGTGCCAGAAGATTCCGATGACTGTGTTCGCTGAAAGGCCTTGGTCAGGGATTCAGATTTGTTCAAAACGAATATTAAATCCCACTGTGGGATTTTTATGCATTTTAATGCAGCTAGCAATGAGTTCTTCCATGAAATCTTCATTTGTCCTTATTTATAGGTTGTGCAGAGAAAATGAGGAACAATAGGTTGGAAATGGGATGTTTTCTGCTGTACTGTGTGCAGGATCTGTAACTGTAATAATGGAATTGTTAAGCTGTGCCAAATACTTGAACCAAGATTACAGGTTACATTGTTCACAAGAAGTAATTTATTTCCATTCTTATTGGAAAAAAGCGCTACAATGTCCGTATTGGCTGGATTGAAATAGAAATTGTATTTTAAAAATCAGATTTACATGTAATGCTTCTGTGAGACCTGTAGTTGATGAAGTTAGCAAACATATTTCTGGTTTATTCTTTTAATAACAGAGATAGCAACAATAGTAAAAATGGTGAATATCAAAGACTGTCTTTTACACATTTTAAGCATTTTGTACCCATTTTATTCCTGCACAGCAGGGAGGTAGGAGAAGCATTAAATCTCTTGAGACACGGGGGTACCTCATGGTGAGAAATTCCTATTTGTCAACTATGACATTAATAACTGACCTTAGTAATTTAATGCAAATAACTTGGTATCTCTGCTGCCTTTTTTTTTTGTCTATTTAACGTATTTATGGAGCTATAATTGTTTTATTCATAAATACATCGCTTTTTGGGGGCAACTAATCACTTCCCCTGTATGGGAGGAAATAATAGGAGTTCCTCCCTTTTCTCTGCTGCATGTTTGTGTAAGTGTGGGGGTTTGTTTTTTCCATTTGTCCCTGGGGTGAGTGGAGGCAGCAGAAAAATGGGGTGGAGCAGACTGCAGATGCCGTGGCTGGAGACTGGGTTGTGCTCCCAGGGCTGCCCATGGATCAGATGGAATGGGAAGCTGCTGGATCCCTGCTGCAGATCCAGGTGAAGCTGGAGAAGTGCAGAGCTCCAGCAGCACAAAGGCACACACACAGCTGCAGTTTTCCATGGAGGGATTGCAGCGTGTCCATGGGCATAACGTAGGGTTAGGGGAGGCAAGGAATTTTCAGCTGAAAATTTGGTGGTTGGATACATGTAACAGCTACATCTCAAAAATACCTTTGCCACAACTGCTACTTGGCCTTTTTTTTTTTTTTACTGTGGTAATTGAAAGTAAACATCTTAGTGGGTATTTATATTCCAAACCTCCTGATTGAATTTGTGTCTTTAAATTAAGCCATCACACTTAATTATGCTGTAGCAAGAACCATCATTTGCCAAGTCCAGATAACTTGCTTTACTTTCTGTTTTGACCTTCAGGTGACGGTAGTTTTCTGTTTTGTTTACAACTAATTGGAAAGGTTAATACATAGCAAATTAATTAAGTTTTCCTGTTGATAGTGTAACCGTTTTCTGTGGGGCGGTCTGTCCTTCTCAACAGCTTGGGTGACATTAACACTAAATTGTTTCATGTGACAAGGAAGCAGAAGGAAAGTAATAAACAGGTACTGTGACAGAATATGCATCTGGGGACAAAAAAATGAGCCATATCCTTATGCTGGTTGTCAGTTGAACGTTATCTCGATTTCCCCCTCCCTTTTAGACTCTACATTCCTCCATCATGTTGTCATCCTTTCGTAAAGTCAAAGTCCAGGTATTTCACATAATGCATGAAGTGCCCTCCACACTTGCCTGCCTTTATTGCAGTGACCTGTTTGTAAAAAAATCACTGGTTTGAGAGTTTGTTCTACACAGCAGGTGCTTTATTTGCACTTAGTGTGAGTCTGATCTGCCTTTCCTTTAATACTTTGAGTTGCCTAATTTCTGTCTGTGGTGCATGATGTGTGAACATTTTAGAGGTGTTACAGTTCAATGCAATCAGGTCTTGATATGGGTTAATTTTCTAAGATAATTTTGTTTTAAAAGGTACTTGAGCAGAATCTTTTCCTTTATAGCAGCTGCCAGTCAACTGTGATGAGATTTTACCGTGTAGAACATTGTGCATTCGAGGTTGGCTTTGGTTCCTGTTCATCCACTTGCACAAATTTATAATCCTTGAATTGTTGTGGTGTAACTGTTTATACACTGGGATGTTTCCTTTTCAGTGCTGGTAAAATAAATAGGATGCACGGACCAGATTTCAGCTGGGGAACACAAGCAACTATATTTTATTTGGAAGTGGTAGTGATGTAAATGTTTATACTGCAATTCAAATGACAATGAAAAGATAACAAATGGGGGTGGAAAATGCTGGGGTTAATTATATAATCTTGTATTACCTGTAAACTCTGTATTTCTGCAATGCAGTCAAGGTAATTTGCTTTCTCAGGAGTCTCAGCAGAGTGCAGTCCTTGCCAGACCTGCATAGTTTTAGGTCTGTGGTGATACTAAAACAAAACAAAGCCAAAAACCCCCCATCATACATAAAATTAAATTCAGATGGCAGTTATTTGAATAGTGGAATTAAGATTTTAAGATTAAATGCCTAAAAATGAACAGGTCTTTAATTGTCTTCATATTTCAGAAGTGCATAGTTGAGGCTATGCTCAAACCCTCTAATCAGCCAAAATTGCTGTCTTTGGTTGAAACTATTTACATTTCTTATTTTTTTTAATGCGACAGTTTCTCATGTCTCTGCAATACCTACTTAAATTTTGGGGCATGTTTGAATTTTACCTGTGCTGTGATGAGTCTGTAGGAATCTACAACATTAAGCAGCAACTTCAGCACATCTTGATTTTTTTATTTATTTATTTTTTTTTCTGTACTGCAGCACTTGAGTGATTTTTCTGGCTTGGAATTTGTGGAGGTTTGAGGCTGTTAGTGACTGTCCTTAACAGAGTATTTGGACACAGGGTTCTACTGCACAGAACTTCTCTAAAGTAAATTTAAATCCAACAAACCAAAAGTCCAGGCGTTAATTTTGTCTCAATAGTGTTTTAAATCTCTAGGATGTGGTGTAAGATATGACATCCTTTAGTGCCTTCTTTGTAACACAGCACGCTCAGACTCCCTTTGCAGGAGCTGTGCATGTTTTCAGCAGGATTCTCTTTGATTTACCTGCAGTACAAGGTGGACTTTCCCTAAACTAGGCAGTCGTGGTGGTTTTGTGTTTGAGACACACGTAGTGGCTTCTTCCCTGGTGTTTCCAGGGAGCTGTGAATGGGAGAAATGAAAGCTGGGAAAAATGTGATTTGTTTTTTTCCCTCTGTCCTTTTGAAGGTTATTTTCCCATCCATTTCACATTCATTTTTTTTACTTGAAGAAGAAAGATCAGCAATCTGTTCTTGATCTCCAGGAGGGAAGTAGCTGATAGCAGTTAAATCTTCCTTGGACAAGATTGAGGGGGTGTGATATCGATGAACATGAAAAAATGCATCGAACTGCTCCTGTGTTCAGACTTGGGAAGCAGGGAATGTTTTGATAGGGAAAATACTCCTGTTACAGGCTACTACTGAGCTCATAAAAACTGAATTCAGGTAACAGAGCTCATATAAAATACATATATGTATTTTCAAAACTTATCTTAAGAGAAAGTTATTGTTTTACTACTCCTTAAGATCTTTATAAATTGACATCTGAGTGTTTTTCAAGCAAACAAGTTTAAATTTTTAAGCTTCATGTCATTGCTTTTAAAAACACACTAAAATCTTCTGCCTAGCACTGAATGTGCTTTACATTTGTGTTTTTAAATCCCTGAAAACGTGTTTTGGTAAGGGAAATGCTGACAGCTCTGCTGTGTGTCTGCCCCGGTGGCACCGCCGTAATTCCTGTTGAACCCACCTCCGTGTCTGTTCCCAAACTTGAATGGTGCTGCTGACATCAGCACTGTTGCACTGCAGTGGCTGTAAATACCTGCAGTTGTGTGTTCCCATGCAAGTTTTATTGTATTGACTGGGGAAGGCAACTCGTTTTAGATGGAAGGATGAGAGTAATAAGCTTGTTTGGGGATTTTTCTTGGTTTGTTTTAAATTTCCTACTTCTTTTTGTTGGCTTTTTTTTTTTCCTAAAAAACCCACCACAGCAGCAGAGTGAGCAGAAGCATATCTGAGTATTTTAATTAGACATAAGCTGACCTGAAGTCATTGTTAGAGAGGAGTGAGAAATGCAAGTGCCATGAGGACACGGAGTTCGGATCCACTCTGTGGGGCTGTCGGGAAGGCCGAGGTTCTTCTGGAAGGTTCTCTCTGCCCGACCTTATCGTGTGGCACAGGCAGCACAGGGAGGGGCCGGACTGACGCTCCTTATCTGGGGTCAGCCCGGGCACTGTCACATCCCAGTGTTTTTCACATTAAAAACACAAAACCCGATTCTCGTTGGTGGGATTCCTGCGAGGGGCACAGGGGTGTACCCGAGATGCCTTCAGTGGTGTCCTTGAGCCAAGGAAACATCTCAGAGGGGTGTTTGGTATTCCAGGGGGTGCTGCAGTTGGAGCCTGCATCGTTCTGCAGCATCCATGACTTTGGAGTTCCCAGCCCCTGGTGACTGCTGCTGGCTCTGGCAGCACAGACACTGCTGACGTCGCTGGTGCTGCAGGAAGAACAGTCCATTATTGCTACACCAAAGCACTTCTTTTACAATTGACTCGCTCGACTTACTGTAGTTACAAAAGGAGCCTTTCTTTTAACCAATTCCAGCAAAAAGAGGAGCCAGATTGCCTGGCTTGCATGGTGAGAGGCAAACCAGCTCCCAGGCTGAATTACAGGTCTCCTATTTGGTTTTTAAAAACGTTAGAGTATTTTAAATGATAATTTAAATAATTCAAATAGTTGCCTAAATTAATAATTTAAAGTGATTTCAAATCACTTTGTCTGTGGAGGTTGTTTCTAATACTGAAATACAAGTTGAATTGTATTGTCCAGGGCATGACTGTGCAGTTGGAGACTAACTAGGATTTAATTTTCTCCCAGCACTGCCCAAAACCAGGATCAGCAGAGACGGGTTCCAGCCGTGCAGTAAATTGGACCAACTGCCACTGTGTTATTCCTGAACACAATGCACTTTAAAACAAGTGTTGTTGGGATTCAAACACAGCGTGACAGGGCAGGAAAGGAAGTTTTTAGCAATAACTTCCTTTCCTGGAGGAAAAAGGTTGTTGAAAGAATGCTTGAACAAACAGCTGCTTTCTCAGGGAACCAGATCCGTGCTTGAGCCCGAGTTGTGCTCAGGGGTTTGAGCTTTTAATACTCAGATACACTAATCAGGTGGAGATTTTGGTACTGCTGCCAGAGGAAACCTGGACCTCATTTATGTAACACAGGCTGCAGAGACTGGGGTTGTTTTTTTTTTTCCTTGCCCTCCTTTGACAATAACGAGGGGAAGATAAAGCAAAGCTGAGTTTTCTTTCCCTCTCGAAAGTGCCGCAGTGCAGTTGGGGCTCAGAGTTCCTGAGAGCTCTGGCCAGGCTGTCCCCTGGCAGGGTGGGGACCTTGGAAGGGAGCTCAGGAATGTGTGGATTCGCCCCCATGTGTTCCTTTCTATCAGTTGTTCCTTTTACAAGTGCTTGGAATCCAAAAGGGAAATGTGGCCGTGTAGATCACTTTCCAACCTGTGGAGTTTTCCATACAGTTATGCAAGACACTTGTCTAATTAAAGCATGAACTAACTAATGAGTAAATAACAATTTAATTTTTAATGATGTGTTTTAACAGATTGCCCAGGTCTTTTAGTCTGCAGTTCTAGTCTGGGTTTCTTCCCTGTCTGTGATAGGATTGATGAGAAGTATCTTTAACTTGATGGGTACAGAACTGATGATAAAAGCATTATACATGTAAATTATACATGTATATACTTGTACATTGAGACATTAATTGCAAAATTGTTCAAGCACAGAGTGTTTGTTGCAGCAACCTCTTGATTTACAGAATTAGTTGTCAAAGAAGTGGGTAAATAGCCAAATTCCAATGACAATAACAGTTCTTCTTTTTAAATTTGCGTTACAGTTCTGTTCCAGTGCCCAGATTTCTTGTTGGAAATCAGATTAGTTTTTTGAAAGTTTAGGAACTGAAAATGAGGGATTATCCCAATTTTAATAGAAAGGAGCTAAAGCAGAGCAGTAGTCAGGTCTTTGCTGCCTGTAGTAAGAATATTAGATTTTAGTATATAAAGCAATATAGAAGGAGGGAGGGAGATCAGTAGTTAAACAAAATGGCCTTTGACTTGTCTAAAGTCAGATCTATGAAGCCTCTTACTGGCTTTTGAAAGGTTATGTGGAGAGTGGCAGGATGGGTTTGTAACTTTTTTTAATTGAAGGAACAAAGAAGAGATGCATCAGAGATGTGTGTGTATGTGTATGTAAAATATATATAGATACATGTGGGCCAGTTAGCTGTTGTTCAAAGAACAGGAATATTCTTCCTATATTTTAAATAAAATGTTTCCAGGTTTTCTGTGTTGGACAAGAAATATTTTTATGTTTGTATCCACACATATATGTGCACAAACCCACAATTTGAACACTCGTATCACACACTTGCATGTTTGAGATGACACAACCCTTCTATGACTGCAGCCGTATTTGTCCAAAATAAGTACATGTTAAATGTCTCTGTAAATATTCCTTTCCTATTATTTTCTTCTAGAAGTGTGGTTTTATGTATTTATATGTGTAATAATTATATTTTGTACACATGCCTGCACACACAGAGTAAGCCTGCAAGTGAACCACACGTGATTTTAAAAAAGCAGGTTTTCTTGCATGGGTCTCTTCCTGCCCTCCCAATGTTTTATAAGGAAACATAATGTTAATTTTACTTTTTGCCTTTCAGAAAATGGATCCAAGCGGTGTAAAAGTGCTGGAAACAGCAGAAGACATCCAAGAAAGGCGTCAGCAAGTTCTGGACCGTTACCACAGGTTCAAGGAACTCTCTTCTCTAAGGCGCCAAAAACTCGAAGATTCCTATCGGTTCCAGTTTTTCCAGCGGGATGCAGACGAGCTTGAGAAATGGATCCAAGAGAAACTGCAGATAGCATCTGATGAAAACTACAAAGACCCGAGCAATTTGCAGGCAAGTCCTCCTGCCATTTTCTGTTTCCTGTGCTATTAATTTTAGGGTGTTCCAGGTCAGCTGAGATAGAACAAACACAGAAATGAAACTTGAGCTGAGAGCAAAGTCAGATGGATGCAAATACCCATGACCTTGCAAACGTTCTTCAAAAACCTGGTTTCTTTGCTGATATAATTGGAATATTTCTAATGATGGATTAGATGCTACATCAGCATAGAAAAAATTACTCGTCGTAATGTAGCGTAAAACCAGCTTTGTTTAATCCTAGAATTTGTTGGACACCTTAACTTTGTGAATAAATGTGAATTACTGGCTATTGTTTCCACCAAAAAAACAAGCTTGTATGGGTGGAATTAGCTGAGGAGTTCTCAGGGGTTTGAACACTGTGGTGTAAAAGAGCAAACACAAGAACGAAGCAACTGGAATTGTGGTGAAACACACGAAACAACTGATTTCAGCTGTGGGGTTTTATTGTTTGCTTGTCAGTACTGAATCTGCATAAAATACACTAAAGATCCTGATGCTGGGGAACATGGAGGAGGCTGTTCAAGTCTCAGTCACGTTCTTTGATGTTTTCCTTGTAGGGGAAGCTGCAGAAGCACCAGGCCTTTGAAGCTGAGGTGCAGGCCAATTCAGGAGCTATCATTAAACTGGATGAGACTGGGAATCAGATGATTAATGAGAGCCATTTTGCATCTGAAACCATAAGAGTGAGTTTTAAAACATTTTCTTCCCCCCCTCTTACAGGTTTTTCATTAAGCACTTTGTCCAGATTGCACAGATAACTCTGTATTCCAAAATGCTTTTTAGAATTCTACAGAGAGTTTATATTTGTAAAGCTTAGAGGTATTTTTCTCTTTCATGAGCACCCAGCTCATGGCTTTTCCTGGATCCAGTTCTGAGGTGACCTATTCAAAGATGTTTTGAGAGGCACGAGGCAAATGATGAATTATACCTGTGGTTCTTCCCAAAATCAAATTCACAAAGCCTGATGTCAGGCATGTTGACAACTCATTTTTTGCTTATGTTTACCATTTTAATTTTCTGCAGTAAGAAGTAACACAAGCAACCAAACCAGTAAACTTCAGCCATCTAATCTGTGTGCTCTGGCTCAGATCAGGTCTCTAGTGATCTTTGCCTTCTGGTTAAGTTGTACTGGCCACACATTCAAAGCTCTTTAATTTGTGTTCTCACTTTAAATCTACTGTTTCTGGGCCTCATTTCAGTGTCAGTCATGGCTGCAGGGTTTTTTTAATGCAGTTGTTTAAAATTTTTGTTGAAAGCTTTTTTCCTATGTAAGATCTCGATGAGAGCTGTTAGAACTTTCCAAAATGAGAACTCCTGTGATATTTTTGTAGTGATTATCAAATTTAATTGATAGCTTCATCATTTCATTGTAACTAAGAAAAAACAGGGGTTTTTTTGATACGTTATATAGCAAAAAAGCCCTAAGGTAACTTTTATTTTAGAAACCTCACTGTGATTGTATAATCCTTACCACAAATAGGAAAAAAGCCAAAAACTGTGCTGTTCTTTGTGTTGTTTGGGGTGATAACTTGCCTTTAATTCAGTCCTTCACGCCGTACCGGACGGCCCAGCGCCCGATAGTCACGACCACCCAAGTGGGGTCCCACATCCGAGTAGGTGACACTTGTGACTGTGCTGTGCCACTTGTGTTTGCAATGTCTCCTTCCTCCCCTGGCTGACAGCTTGCACCATCCTTTGGGACAGTGCTCAGAGCTCTTTCCTCCCTTTTAAACCTCCTTAATTGAACTTTCTGAGTGGATTTAGTGGAACCTCCGCCCATGAGGTTCAAAAGCTTCTCTTGAGTGACTTTCAAGTTTCAGGTCTCGATGAGCAAAGCGTGGTAGATGATGGGTGGAGCAGATACTTTCCTGTTTTGCAACTTGTGTGCCTGTGTGGGAGTGTGGTTTTTCTTTTCATTGTCTATAAAATTTATAGTGGCTCCCAACAGTTTTGAAACACCGAGTTCAGCCAGAGACTCAGTATTAAAACTAGTAATTACTCCTGGGATGTCAGTATTAAATTACTTAACAATGTTGGCTAAACATATTAACTGATTAGTGTAAAGAAAAGTGGTTAAAATACTGTAAAATGGCACAAGTTTGACAATAAAATGTGTTGTCTTAGATAAAAATAAATTCCTGAAGGAAGATGAGATTCACTTACTGGGAATTGACTTCCACGTAAAAGACTGAACATTTGAAGGGGAGAGCAGCAAATTTTTGGTCTTACTTCATATTAGCATAGAATTTAAATCAAATTTTATCTCATAGTTATGTGAACATAATTCATTAATTAATAAAAATATGTAAATATTTAGTTCAGTAATTTCTAATTTTGTGTTGTTACAACACTTTACATTATTTGAAAACTAATGACTGGAAGTTAAATTGTTGTGAGATTTGTCCACCTAAGGTAAGGTTTAGGTTGTACAACTTCAGGAAAAAAAAATAAATCTACTGTTAATGTCAGGAAGGGACTAAATCTGACCTTCTCTGATCCAGGATTTAATAACCATGTCCTGTTGTTTTAGACTCGACTGCAGGAGCTGCACCGACTATGGGAATTACTGATGGAAAAGATGAGAGAGAAGGGGGTCAAATTATTGCAGGCACAGAAGCTGGTGCAATTCCTCCGGGAATGTGAAGATGTCATGGACTGGATCAATGACAAGGTATATAATTACCTGCCTTTACTGTGTCCTTGGTGGGAAATCTGATGTGTTTGTGTGGAAAATTTCTGTCAGCACAGAGTCGCTGGAGGTCAGGTGGTCACAGAGAGCTTGGAAAGGCACCTGTACACGTTATTTAGTTATTCATATTGCATCAGCAGTAGTTGTGCAAACTAATATTAGTTCTCTATATTAGAGTAAGAGGAAGCCTGTGTGTTGGTAAGCATAGTTACCATGATCAATTCTTTGGTTTTTTTGAGGAAACTTGAATAAAATTCAGTTTTCCTGTAAAGGAAATCTACAACACGTAAAAGCAAATGTTTCTTTAATAAATGTTCTAATTGATCTGTTATAGAAAAGAGCCAACCCAAGCACCCAGCAGTAGTAGTTACTACTGTAGCAGTAGGTAGTTACTTCATGATGGGAATATCTTTGTATATACATTGTAAGGACATGAGCTGCAGGAGAACTGTTGGCTCTTGACTCTTTGAACTCTGAGGAAACAGACCACAAACCACACTATCAAGGGGAAAAGAAAGCCACATAATAATCATATGGGGTTTTTTTTTAATGATAGTTTGCTGTTTTATGTCACTGTGGGTTCAAACTGTAAACTCTCCATAACTGTTTCTGATTATGACAGTGCACTTTTCATACAGAAATCTTGCATCAGGAGCCTGCAGCAAGTGGCCATAAACAGTCTAAAATATGAACAAATTCTAGTCACTCTTGTGTGCTATGAATTTGTACTTGAAAAATTAATGTGACCAAGGAAGATGAAAAAATAGTTCCTTTAGTGATCTTGCATATTCTCTGCAATAACACATAAGTGTTGGGGTGGGGAATGGAGTTTTAAATCTGACTTTAACCACTGTGATTGTCTTTGACCTACTGAAAATTAGGACAGTTTGCTTCCTAATTTTCAGTAGTGATTTCCCATAGGATATACTGAAATTAACTTTTTTTTTTTTTTCCAATGTGCTAGGAAGCAATAGTGACCTCAGAAGAGCTTGGACAGGACTTAGAGCATGTTGAGGTTCTGCAGAAGAAGTTTGAAGAGTTCCAGACAGACCTTGCAGCTCATGAGGAAAGAGTAAATGAAGTGAACCAGTTTGCTGGCAAACTTATCCAGGTAAAATGTGTGTGTGTTGAAAATCTCTTGGCAAGCCAGGTATGACAGAAGGCTTTTGGCTGCAGCTTCCTCTTTCCTTCTGGTTTGGTGGCAGATCTGCCCCAGCTGGGAACATTGCTGAAAATGTGGAGAGTAGTGATTAGTAAGAGAAACTGTCGTATCTGGGGTTAAATGTATTTCCCTTGGACAAGCAGGTTTAATATCTCTTCTGATATGACATCTGGGGCTTGATCAAGGATGGAGACAGGGCAGGAAGTATTGCATTCCAGGAAAAAAAAAGATGCTGTTCACAGCCCTCTTCCCACAGACTAATTAGTATATAGGGAAACCACTACAAGGGTATTGAATGTTTGCACAGTGAAATTTCAGGGAAACTATTGAATTGAGTGATCATCTGGAAAGGACAGTAATTATAAATTGATCTCTTGGAAACCAGCAGTGTTTCAAGGGTTTGTCAATGGATGTAAAACCACAAAACATATGAAAACAACAATTGTCTTTGCTTGCCAGGAGCAACACCCTGAAGAGGAGCTGATAAAGTCCAAACAGGATGAAGTAAATGCAAGCTGGCAGCGTCTTAAGGGACTTGCCCTCCAGAGGCAAGGGAAACTCTTTGGGGCAGCTGAAGTTCAGCGTTTCAACAGGTATGAACTTGGGTCTGCTGGAGTGGTGGAATCCTTGTGTGACTGTTTAATGATGCATTCAGCTGCACATGGGATGAGAAGAGCTACTGTCTGTTATGGTTTTGCTTTACTCTTCTGCATGACTTGTTGAATGAAGACCTTGTTGTTCTAGAATTACTTTAGAATAATTATTGTGATGCAGCTTTTCAGCACTTGGCAGTTTGTTCATTCCTGCTAATGGCAGTTCTGCTTCCCTTTTCTCTGAGGGCTTTTTCACCCAATTCTGTCCTAGATGAGCCTGAAAAGGGATGTATTTTTTGTCAGATGGATGTCAGCCCAGTTGTTCCGGGGGTTTTTGAGCAATGTCTTTCTATCCTCATCTCCATCTACAGCATTTTGAGATATGCTGTAATTAAGTTGGAAGAGGGTCCAGAGTGGGAAATGGACCTACTCAGTGGTGGTGCTGTAATTCCTTGTTTGCATCTGGTGACACTACCTGAAGAGTGCCTGTTAATACTCTTCAAAGTTTCTTGAGATGTAAAAATATATTTCGTTGTTTGTTCTTAAAGTATGTTTGTAGTTGGCTGCAGTGTTTATAAGTATGGTTTGTATGTCAGTACCTCTGGCACACATACAGGAACACATCCTGCTTTCTTTCTTTTCCTGTACAAGACAGACTGCTTTCAATTTGTGCTTTGTTTTGAAGGGATGTGGATGAAACAATCAGCTGGATTAAGGAGAAAGGGCAGTTGATGGCCTCAGATGATTTTGGCAGAGACTTAGCCAGTGTTCAGGCTTTGCTGCGCAAGCACGAGGGCCTGGAGAGAGACCTGGCGGCTCTGGAGGACAAGGTACCCCGAGACACATTTTATGTACAACTTAACCAAGTTAACCTGCTTGTGAAGGGCTGGACACTCACACTTTGTGCCTGGCTGTAGGTGAAGGCCCTGTGTGCAGAAGCTGACCGTTTGCAGCAGTCTCACCCAATAAATGCTTCCCAAATCCAAGTGAAGCGGGAGGAGCTCATCGCCAACTGGGAGCAGATCCGGACGCTGGCAGCGGAGAGGCACGGCCGCCTCAACGACTCCTACAGGTGGGGCATTCCAGCAGCACAGTGTTCCCTTCTCCTTGTTCACACTTGACAGAAGGCTCCTGGGAGAAGAAAGGGATGCTGTTTGCAAAATAGTGGGGTGATTCTGGTGTTTTCAGAAACAGTTCACCAAATTATATTTTGCACTGACTTCTGGTGGTAAAATAAATATTTATGTGATAAATAAGTACTTACAGCTCTTGGTCATTCTTTGGATGTGGATTCAGTTATAAAAACAGACACTGTAATGTTTTAGGACTTTTGCTTTTTTCCCCATCTGTGTTTTGAAGTATCTGACTATGTTTTAGTTTTGCTGGGTTTTTTTTAATGCACTTACTACAGAGCTGCTCACTACGGAGTCCTGAGTCTCTCTGAAATGTGATGTTTGATGTATTGTCCCAGACTAAGTGAAGTCCCTGTTTCTGTGATAGTTGCTTTGCTTGTGTGGGATTTCTCTTTATCCAGTCTTGTTTCTACACCAATCTGGTTGTCTGTGTTGATAAACCTTATGAAAAAGAAACATCCACATATGGTGATGAGTTTACATCCTTTCTGGTTTTGTTTTTCTGCCCTTGGTTCCCTCCCATGATGTGGGATTTATGACAGTGGAGTTCCAGACAAATAATCTTTTCCTTTACCTTCCCTGCCAAAATCTCTTCAGATCAATTAACAGCAAATGTAGAAGGGAAACAGAAACTGATGACTTTTGCTGATAAGTGTTAAACACATGCCAAAGGCAACAACTGAAAGCACACTGAAAGGAATTCGAGAGTTTGTTTGCTTGTTTTAAGGCTGAGGCTTGTGCAGTTGAAACTTTCTGCCAGTTCCCTCCCCCACACACAGTTATGGTTGTGACAGAAGCAGCCCCGTGGGTTATCTTGAAACGCTCAGCTTGAGAACCATATTTTGATTTCTATTGTCTTCAGCTTATAGTTAGGAATATTTGCTTTACTTCCAATATAAATTACATGCAAAACATGTCTTTAAGACATGGATTTAGAACCCAGCATTTTCTTAACTTCAAAAGGCTTTTTCTCATTGAAAGCATATTTAGTTATTTAATATTCTGAGTGCATTTTGGTGGTGTTTTATTCGTATCTGAGGAACAGCTTTCATGTTTGTAACCCTTTCTTTGGGTAAGGAGGGAGAAGCTAAGCAAGCAGATTATTCCTGACCATTTTTTCCTTTGCTTTCTGAAGGCTGCAGAGATTCCTTGCGGATTTCCGGGATCTCACCAGCTGGGTGACTGAGATGAAGGCTCTGATAAATGCTGATGAACTTGCCAATGATGTGGCTGGAGCAGAAGCCCTTCTAGACAGACATCAGGAACATAAGGTAGAGTGGTTACAAAGCCCAGCCCTCAACAGCTGCTTTGTGTCTGACACAACCTCTGAGTCACAACTGCTGGGGTTGGAGCTCTGCAGTGCTTTGATCATGCAGCTAATACAGGATTGTGTCCTGATTTAATATTTTTAATTTGTTTCTAGATAGTAAATATACACTAATTACTAAGTATTTAAGAATTTTTGTTATAGTATTTTATAAAAAATTAGACCTACTAGCAGTCAGTTGGAGTAACAACTGTTTTAGCTCTCCATCATGAGGAGCTGCTGTAAGTAAGCAGAAAGAGTGCAGCTCAAATCAACCTCTAGCTTCATTTTAATTTAGGAATTTATGCCTACCTTATCTACATTGTAAGGTAATACATTTCCCTCTAGTTTTCAGGATAAGGGTAATGTATTTAAAGATAGTCAGATGTTTAACGTTCAGGAGTCCAGACTGTTGTCTCTGTGTTATTTTCAATAGCAGTTTTCATATTCTCACACTCTGTTTCAAGATAAATTTTGGTAACAGCTTATTCACATCTCCTTTTCATAGGGAGAAATTGATGCCCATGAAGACAGCTTCAAATCTGCTGATGAGTCTGGCCAGGCTTTGCTTGCTGCTGGGCACTATGCTTCTGATGAAGTGAAAGAAAAGGTGAGTTGAGAGCAAGAGCTGTTAGAAGAATACTTGCCTTTCTTCCATGTCCCTTAATTTAAAAGGAGATTTGAGTCTTCACACAGAATGTTGTTTTCAGTCCAGTGTTGAACACTTTTTTGAGTCACAACTGTTATATTAAATAAAATTATGTATTCCTCTGTCCTGCCCATTAGCTGACCATCCTGTCAGACGAGAGGTCTGCCTTGCTGGAGCTGTGGGAGCTCCGCAGGCAGCAGTATGAGCAGTGCATGGACCTGCAGCTCTTCTACAGAGACACTGAACAAGTTGACAACTGGATGAGCAAACAAGAAGTGAGTGCAAATCTTTGAACTCTCCAGATATGGTCAATTTTAATTTCTGGTTGGTCTTCTAGACTTAAGCAATTAACTAGTGATAGTGTCTCCACTAAATGTGCACCAGTGCTGTACAGAGTTATTTATGTGACTGCCTGAGATGCTGCAATGACAGTTTCCATCTAATGCTGAAACTGTGAGATGGCTTTTGTGTGTGTTAACTCTTGTAAAATACTGGTTAAATAAGAAGCTAAAAAGAACTACTCAGAACTTTTGCCTGTTAGAAACTTAGAGTGTACTCAATCCCAGTATACCATCCTTTACTTTTTGGTAATAACATATGGCAGGAAATATCACTGACTGTGCTTTAGTTCCTTAGAGCAGTTGAGTGTGGAGACATAAAAATGTGTTTGTTTCCTTATTTCAGGCATTTCTGCTGAATGAAGACCTTGGTGATTCTCTGGACAGTGTGGAGGCTCTTCTAAAGAAGCACGAAGACTTTGAGAAATCCCTAAGTGCCCAAGAGGAGAAAATCACAGTAAGACATTTACATCAGGTCATCACTAAATGGGCAAGAAGTAAAACAAGAAAATTTATTGACTGAGGAGGAGACATTGCTGGAGGATGACAAAGATGGGGTTTGCTTTGCAGAATGATCCATTGTTATGTGGGATGTATTAGCTCTAAATGACGTGTATTCTCTCTGAAATGGAAAATAGTGGAAAAGATTGGATAGGGCTCTATTGCTACCTCAGAGCTGGGTAACCTGGTGCTTGCTTATCATACCAGCACACATGTGGGTGAAGATTTGTCAAAAACCTGCACATGAAAGATGATGGTACAGATAGAAAAAGGGTGTAACAATAGCTCGCTGACAGTTTTACTGGGATAAACTTTTGGGAATTGATGTACCAAGCAAACTTGCACAATTCCTATTACACCAAATAAATGGAAACCTGTTTTCTCTTTAGGCATTAGATGAATTTGCTACTAAGCTGATTCAGAACAACCACTATGCCATGGATGATGTCGCTACACGCAGAGATGCTGTAAGTCTCCAAAATAGATTTGGGCTTTAATCATGTTCTGCTTTATTATTTTACATGGTGTGACTTCAATATAGGTTCAATATAGGATAAGTCTGCATAGCTCTCCCAAGAGGGTGGATACAGTGGTGGTTCTTACAAGCCTGGGGAATTTAAAAACCTTTTCCTTCCTCTTTTTTTCAGCTGCTGAGCCGCCGAAATGCCCTCCACGAGCGAGCCATGTACCGGCGCGCTCAGCTGGCCGATTCCTTCCACCTGCAGCAGTTCTTCCGAGACTCTGACGAGCTGAAGAGCTGGGTTAATGAAAAGATGAAAACTGCCACTGATGAGGCCTACAAGGTAAACACAGGGATGGATGGTAGAATATTTTTAAGGCTTAATGTAATCAGTCTAACGAGACAAAGTGGTGTCAGCCAAAATGTTGCTGCTAGTCCGTGGTATTAATGGCAACAGGAGGAATGGTAATTTCTCCGTGACCCCAAGGAGGATTTTCCCGTCCTGCTGTAATCATGCTTATCCAATAGCTTAAATGTTCTGATTTAAGGCATATTTCTTGCACCAAATTCTCTGGTGACATGTATACGAATGTAGTCTAATTTTAACAATTCTTCAGAGACCTTTAGATACCGATTTCTTTTTTTTTTTTTTAATTGAAACATTCTGTTTCTTTCTTTGTCTTTAGGATCCATCAAACTTGCAAGGTAAAGTTCAGAAGCATCAGGCTTTTGAAGCAGAGCTTTCTGCTAACCAGAGTCGCATCGATGCCCTGGAGAAGGCCGGGCAGAAGCTGATTGATGTCAAACACTACGCGTCGGACGAAGTGGCCGCCCGCATGAACGAGGTGATCAGCTTGTGGAAGAAACTTCTGGAGGCCACTGAGCTCAAAGGTACCACTTGCTCAGAAGAATATGGGTAATTTTCTAGGGAGTTCAGCCAGGAAGTGAGAGAAATGAAGTGGAAAGCTGAAGTAATCTTGCCCTGCTTTCCTCTTGCCGCTGTCCCTGCCAGGTATCAAACTGCGTGAGGCCAATCAACAGCAGCAGTTCAATCGCAACGTGGAGGACATTGAGCTGTGGCTCTATGAGGTAGAAGGACACTTGGCTTCTGATGATTATGGAAAAGATCTTACTAATGTTCAGAATCTTCAGAAGAAACATGCCCTGCTGGAGGCAGATGTTGCTGCCCATCAGGTAAGGGAAATAGTTTTTGTTCCTGCCCTTTCAGATCTGCTCACTCAGGCCTTTGCATCTCTGTATCTTTATAAATTTTGTAGGTTTGGGTTTTACAGTTCTCTTACCAAAAACAATTTTGAACTGAAACATAACTCTAAGAATAATATCTTCATGACTTTGACAGAAATAAGCTCTGTTTTTTGCTGTGAACACAAATTTAAAAGGTTGTACTGTGCTCTGTGTAGGAAATAATTACCCCTAAACTTATCCACTTGTAGATAGCTTATTCTTGTTCAGTTTGTTTTCATGTAGCTCTAGGACATGGAGGGAGAACAGTTTTTAAATAAAGAACTTTACAGCAAATGATTCCTCTGAATTCATTTTTGCAAATGGACTGTTTGCAGATTATCTCCAGGGGAATTAAATCCACAGCAAGAAAGTCAACAAAATGTGGATTCCCACAACTGGAATGATTAGTTGTTAACTGTTGAAAAGCAGTTTGTGTAGAGGGCCACATCTGTAAAGTTAATGTGATTTCAAGAATCTTTTGTTTTATAAAATTGACAGATCAAACCCAAATAAATTACATTTATCTCATGTGCTGAATTTTATATAGAATATAATTATTACCAAAATGATTGCACTGTGCAGCTGAGCTTCTCATCTTCTATCACAGCATAATTTATTAGCTTAGACCTGAAAATGTTCTCAAGTCTCTGCAGCGATTTTACAGAAATTCTGACATAATGCCACTGCTGGATTCATTTCAGGACCGGATAGATGGCATTACCATCCAGGCACGCCAGTTCCAGGAGGCTGGGCACTTTGATGCTGACAATATCAAGAAGAAACAAGAGGCTTTAGTGGCTCGTTATGAAGCTCTGAAGGATCCCATGGTGGCTCGAAAGCAAAAACTTGCAGATTCCCTTCGCCTGCAGCAGCTTTTCCGTGACATTGAGGATGAGGAGACCTGGATTAGGGAAAAAGAGCCTATTGCAGCTTCAACAAACAGAGGTTGGTTCATCCTGGTATCACTGGAATTTACGTGTCAGAACTTGTCTCTTTATTGAATATCTCTGGAAATTTCTGAAATGTTTATTGTAATTAATGTTGCATATTTATTCTTTAACCGTTATGGTACTTCTGCTATTCCAGTGGTTCAGTTAGTTTTCCTAGTTCTCTGTCTTAACTGTGGTACTTCTTACTCTGCAGGTGTTTGTCTAGCACTGGTTGCAGCTGCCTTGAAATTTTTGTTTAATCTGCTGACTCTGATTTAACTGCTTAATTATTTTTATATCTTTCAGGCAAGGACTTAATTGGTGTCCAGAATCTGCTAAAGAAGCACCAGGCTTTGCAGGCAGAAATTGCAGGCCACGAGCCCCGCATTAAGGCAGTCACACAGAAGGGAAATGCTATGGTGGAAGAGGGTATGTCTCAGCATTTTTTAACTCTCTGGCCCAGTACCATTAAGAATTATTGACTGTTTTTATCCAGACAGTAGACAGGTACCTGCTGGCAGGATGAACTTCTAGACATTCTTTCACCTGAAAATCAAAATAGGCTCCATGATGGGAACCTGTCACAGTTTTCACAGATCTCCATCTACTCTTGATGAACACAAAACTTAGCAATTTTTTGCCTGTCGTATTTAGTCTCTGTTTTTAAATCTATTAGTCTTCTATCAGAGACATATAATGTGAGAGAGGATCCTCCACAAAGACAGTAAGAGTCATTCCTGCTTTTAAATAAGTAGGGATCTTTATTTCTGACTGCATGTTCTTACACCAAAACACAAAAAAAAATTCCCTGATTCTGAGATTCGGAGTGCAGATCTGAAATAAGGTTTGTCTGCTGCCATTGTAAAGAAATGTCCTTTCCTGTGTCATCATTGAGTAGAAATGTTATGCTGTGTCTTGTTTTATTCTTAATAATTCAAATATCCCAGCACAGTTTGATTTATAGTGTTTTACAATCTAAGGCAAAAGGACCAGCTCAGTTGTGCTTTCATTAGTCAGAACAGGCTACGTGGGTTTAAACTGGTTTGATTTCTGTGACTTTGAAGAAATGCAAGTAACCTTTTGGTGTGTATTAGTTTTACCTCCTGAAGTCCTTCAGTTCCCTCTCCTTCTGTTCCATAGGACACTTTGCAGCTGAGGATGTGAAAATCAAACTGAATGAGCTGAACCAGAAGTGGGACTCTCTGAAAGCCAAAGCGTCTCAGCGGCGCCAGGACCTGGAGGATTCCCTGCAGGCTCAGCAGTACTTTGCTGATGCTAATGAGGCTGAATCCTGGATGAGGGAAAAGGAGCCCATTGTAGGCAGTACAGACTATGGAAAAGATGAAGACTCTGCTGAGGTATTTGAGATTGTTGTTTAAATGAATTCTGCATAAACACAGCAGGGATTTGTCTAGTGGTTAAAAAAAATGAGCTCTGCTAATCTCAAGATTCTTAACAAACAGGGCAGAAGATTCTTGCATCAATTTTTCCTGTGTTTTAGTTGTTACTGCAAATGAAATTTTGCTGTTCAGTATATTAAACCAATTGCAAGGAAGCTTTACATCTCTGTTCACTCTTTTACAGGGTTTTGTTTAAGTATAATGAGAGTAATATCAGCAAATTCCTCGTGTAACAAGCATTTCAGTGGGAGTCTGGTTTTCAGTAGTTCATTAGTCTGGAAGTAATTTTCTTGTCTGGAGCTGCTTTACTGGTATCATCCTGCAGTCAAACACTACATCCCAGGCAGTGCTGACATTTCATCAGCATGAAGTGCAGTTTAAAGGCACTTTCAAGCTTACCACATATCTCTGTGGAAATAGAGTTATTTCTGGTCAGAACAAAAGAATGTTGCTGAGATAAGGTAAAGGCAAAGCACTAGAAGCATTTGGGCCACTATCTACCCAGTGAATAAATAGAAGTGATTATTCTCATGAGAGTCACAAGGTTGGCAGCTTTGAAACCCCCCCATTCCCCGTGTAGGGAGCCAAAGTATGTATTTTAGGCAGGGTAGTGTTTGTAAAATGGCAAGGTGTACATGTTGTTTTTATCATTTCCAGGCTCTTCTGAAGAAACATGAGGCTTTGATGTCTGATCTCTCTGCTTATGGCAGCAGCATCCAGGCATTGAGGGAACAGGCCCAGTCTTGCAGGGTAAGGAAAGATGCCAGTCATGTTGCTAAAATTCGTGGGTCAGCAAAAGGTAAAGGCAAAGCATAAAAACAGTTGTTGGTTTTAAGAGCTTATTGCAGACTCTGCTTGATTTTTCTCAAAAAACTTAGCAGTCTGGTTGTAGAATAATGACAGACAGTTGTGTTGCTTTGGAATGAAACAGTACAGTGTGGTGGTTTTCAAGGTTTGAGCCCAGGCAGCACTTAAACTGAGTCTATCTGCATTTGTTTAAACAAGAATAACTTTAGGATACTGCAGTAGCATTTACAAAGGCTACAGTCTATCATAGGACAATACATTGTAATAAACATGGAACAACTCATTTTTCTCGTGCTCCTCTCTTTTAGCAACAAGTTGCTCCCACAGATGATGAGACTGGAAAAGAGCTTGTTCTGGCACTCTATGATTACCAGGAGAAGAGTCCTCGGGAGGTGACTATGAAGAAGGGAGATATCCTCACTCTTCTCAACAGCACCAACAAGGTGAGCTCTTCCCTCCTGCTTTGGACCTGCCTGGCTCCCTTGCTGGTGTTTGTTCTGCAAAGTGTGTCTTGGTTTTGTTTGGGTTTTAGTAAGAACATTAAAGAAGCTGAAGAATTGACACATTTAGCCCATGTCCCCATTCAGCACTTCAGCTGAACCTCCCCAGTTCATTCCCATGACTCCTCTACAGCTGCCAAGTTTTCCAAGTCAGATAAACAACATAGGCTGTAGGGCATGTGCCTGTGAGAAAACTTAATTCCCTGCTGTGGAGGAATTTTTGATGAGACGTGGGAGTAACACCTCAATGCCTTCAAGAGGCAGTTTGTTTGAATTGATCTCCATTAAGAGCAAACTGTTGAGAGCATCACTGGCTTCCTCGTGTTAATTCAGTTGTGCTTTGTGCTTGGTGACAATCTCACAGAGGTTCCTTTGGGTTTTTACCCTGCCAGGACTGGTGGAAGGTTGAAGTCAATGACCGTCAGGGGTTTGTTCCAGCTGCCTATGTGAAGAAGCTGGACCCTGCCCAGTCTGCATCCCGAGAGAACCTCCTGGAGGAGCAGGGCAGCATCGCACTGCGCCAGGAGCAGATCGACAACCAGTAAGATCTCACTGATGAGATATGACACCACCAGCATTAGCTGGCTTGGCCTTTGCCTCACAGATGCCAGAAGCTTAGGTTAATGCTTCTTACACTAAGAAACAAGGGCTTCCTTTACCAGAGGCTCCAGATTCAGTTGTTTTATCCTTACTCTAGATTTTCTCATTGCTTTTCCCATTTTTAACTGTAAAACTCATGACACTAGAGCTCAACTTACTGTCTGACTTGAGTATTTTATGTGTTCCTTTTGATGTTGTACCTAACTATTTAAACTTGTTTGTGAGTTATATATGTCCTAAGCAGCTCTTGTATTTGTAATTGTCCCTTCTTAATGTGTGATCTGTTTTGAAAAGCTTTCTTAAATTTGGTTCCATAAAGTACAGTGCTCTCCCTATATAGGGCTGCCTCTGGAGGTGACCTCCTTAGGAGCTGGGATTACTTTGCTGCTGGCTGATTTTTTCCTGAAATGTGATGCCATTATTTGTTGCTGTTACAGGAGCTAAAATGTGGCCCCTCTTTTTTTTTTTTTTTATCTTTCAACTTTTTTTCTTCTTCCAAAAGAGCAACATACCATTGCAAACAGAAACCTGCAAGGCTGCTTGGTAATAACCTCCTAAAGCACATGTTAGCTGTAGATTAGTTCCAGCAAGGGCTGTGGGTGATAGCTGAGAGCTCCTGTCTCATCTTATCAAACCACTTGGAAGCCAAAGCTGAAAGGTTTCTGCATACTCCCATCTGTTTGCACAGCTACACTGACATTCTGTGTGAGAATTTCTTCCCACTCAGTTGTTTTGAGTCACCAGTTATTACAGTGACATACAATAATTATTAGCTTTAGCTCTAGAATTAAAAAAATAAAACCACACAAAAAAAAACCTCGAACCCACAACAAAAAAACTTCTACCAAAACAAAGAAAAGATGCTGGAAAATTGTGGCACATTGACCAGGATTTTAATAGTTTCCTCCAGGGGGTTTTCATGCTGCTTTTAATAACTAGAACAGGGTGCCTTATTGCAGAGCCAAGGAGAGGGGACCACCTTTTAGTTTCCAATCCATCAGGAAACGAGGAGACCTTATAGAGAGAGCCCGACTGTACTGCTGAGGTTTCCTTACATCAGTTGTACTCCTGGTCTGATTTGCTTCATTTGCTTCTGAACGACACCTAATTTTCTCCATTTCAATGTGAACCTCTTACCCATCTCCTACCACAGCCAAGCCATGGATGGAGCTGCTGCTTTCATTATTTTTGTTAATCTGACTAATTTTTCGCATGCGTTTGCTGTGCTCCCTGTCTGTGCAGGACTCTCATAACTAAGGAGGTCGGCAGTGTATCTCTGCGTATGAAACAGGTCGAAGAACTGTGAGTAGGATTAGCCCTTTCTAAACCATGCTGTCTCCATCCTGTCACTGTTCATCCTCCCTTTTGTTCCTTTCTTTGGGAAAGCTGCTCCAAAGAGACCTGGAGGAAGCGATTTCCATGGTGTGGATTAGTTTAGATGAGTGTGGTGGTCTGTGTCTCATCTCACTGGGCACCTCTGTGCTGCTAAATTGGTTCATGGTATTTTCCACCAGGCTGGCTTTGCTTACCAGATGAGGCTTTAATGGTATCTACACTGTTTTCTTTAAAAAACATCTCTTGCATTCTCTGAGGTGCAGATAGATATAATACTTCGTTTATATGAAATACATACACCAAGTATTACATCACATCTGAATGTCTTAAGAGTTTGGGAAGGGTGGGGCTGTCATGGTTTATCATATAAAATAACATTCATGCTAGGTAGTCAAAAGGCATTAGTTTGTTTATATGGGCTTATTTATTTAATTTCAACATTAACTTGAATTTCAAACTTGTGTTGATGTCTCCTGGAAAAAAAAATATCAAGTTTGCATTAGGATCTGGGGAGTTGCTGGGAAATCCAAAGCAGAAGTGTTCACTTGCTGTGCCTGACTGTCTTTTCATAGAGAAGGTATTTCTTGAGAATGAAAAGTGAAAGTGTTATGTAAATCTCTCGGGTGTTGCAAAGCAACTCTGAGGTAAGATCTGCTTCTAAGGGAGTTTTGCCCCAGATCCTCTGTGAGCTTTGCAAGTATTTAATACCTAAATTGTGTGCTGAGGCAAACATCTGCAGTCAGGGCAGGCTTCAAAACAGTGTTTCCTCAAGTCAGGGTAGAAAATTTCTATTCCAACCTAGTATGAAAGATTCTTAGTTCCTTTCTATCCAGTCTTAAACCACAGTAGACAGGAAACCACAAAGTCTCTGTTTCCATGGAAGGAGAGCTGATTATCAGTTTGATGTATAGACATCACAGTGTCCTGAGGATTTTCTTCAGCAGGCTTTGTCATCTCTGAGCTGTTGGTTAGGAAAGTGCTCCAGCACTGAACTCCTCAAGCTGGGAGGTGTAACTGCTCAGTGTTTGCCCCTGTGCTGCAAGATGGGAAATGAAAACATTCCCATTTGAGGCCCCTGCAGTCTCAGCAGTGTCTTGTATTATTTGATTTAATGACATCAGAAGGGATTTCTTCATGGCTTAGTAATGAGAATTCATTGCTGCTGTTGAACACTGTAGAAGACCAATGTGCAAACTGATTCAGGACATTAAAAACCCATCCAGATGCAGCTAAAACATCTCATCATCTGGGAGACTTAAAATAGGGTAACAGTAAGAATGAGTCTTAAGGGCATGGCTTTTCTGAATGCAGGTTTTTTTAAAGACAGGCATTTTGCATTGGTAGAGAGATCTAGTTCTGGTTCAATATCAATGCTGCAAAACTGCTGTTGGCTTTTTCAGCAATAGCTTGGAAAAGGTCTTGTAGGACTATCTGTGTGTAGTTGGTTACAAGGAACCAAATAGGAGACATCAATTTTCTTGTGGTTTTAAATAACTAGCTGGTCTTTTGACCTGTTATTGACCCTTATTCACCTGTTCAGATCAATTTAAACATTTTAGAGGTTTCACTTTGCATTTATTCTAATTTAAATGAGGAGTAATATCACTGATATTGGGAATTCCACAGAAACAAAAAGTGTATGTGGAATGAGTTTCATGGATTTCCCAGTGTTATCAAAGATGTAACACTTTGTTTAAACATTCAGCTACAAAGATACACACCTTGTTTAAACATTCAGCAGATTTTGCACTGAAAAATGGCTACTTAAGACATTTATGTACAAAAGCTGGGAGGCTGGTGGATTTTAATAACCTGATGGCAAACTTGATGTACTCTAGGAAAAAAATACCTCTTGGAAAGTAAGGGCCTGTGGAGTCATTCCTGCACTGCAGTGATGTTGTGGTTTCAGAACCTACCCTGACCTAAGCTGTGATTTTGAGTTGCATTTTCCCAGTGAGGTGTTGCATGTGTAAGATCTCATTTCGGTGTGCAATCCATGTGGAGGAGGAACATGTACAGTCTGCACTTCCCCAACTCCACACGAGTGGCTCATTCTGTAGCAGAACTTCAGGGATCCTCCACCACTTGGGAAATCCCCGGGGTCCTACCAGTTCAATCTGACTGTGCCTTGCTTCCCTTTCCTGCTTGTTCCAGGTATCACTCCCTCCTGGAGCTGGGAGAAAAACGTAAAGGCATGTTGGAAAAGAGCTGCAAGAAGTTTATGCTGTTCCGTGAGGCCAATGAGCTGCAGCAGTGGATCAATGAGAAGGAGGCAGCTCTCACCAGCGAGGAAGTGGGGGCTGACCTGGAGCAGGTGGAGGTGCTACAGAAGAAATTTGATGATTTCCAGAAGGTGTGTGTTAGTTTTGGCCTTTCCCTTCAGGCTTTCTGGTCGTGTATCCATGACAATTTTTCGTAGTTGAGGAGGAAACGTGGCTTTGATCGGAAATAAAAAGGTATATAGGAATTTTTTTTCATATTGTGAGGATAGAGAGAATCTCACATTCAAATGTCATCAGTTTGATTACAATCCCCAGATTGCTGCAGGCTTCCCAGCTCCCAGAGAACTGAAACTCTTTCAATACATTCCAATATAGAATCTGCCAAGCTTTGGAGGGATTTTGGTTTGTGTAAAGCATGACCTTCAGTTAAGCTGTTCCTCTTCCTTTGTGTTGAAAGGATAGAGGCATTTTGTTTTCCATCTGTGGAGTTTTTTCCCAAGATATGGAAAAAAAAAAATCTCTGCTTCAAAATGCTGGTAGGCTTTTGGATTTGGGGGTTTTCTCCCAAGGTTTGAAGTGGTTTTTTTCCTTTGTGTGACTTGTGAATGAATTGCTTGAGCAGATGTATTTATTTTGTCCACTTTGCTAAGATACTGAGCACTGAAATGCAAAGATGCTTGACCTTAAACGTTGGAAAAGACAGTGATTTAACAGTTCTGTGGATATTCTCATGTTTAGAGCTTGAAAGTTGGCTAAGAAACAGTTTGAGCCAACCTAGTGAAAAAGGTGAAAAGACAAACAGCAGTTACTGGATTTGGGCTCTTCTAAAATAAGCGAATGGTTGCAATTAAAATATGTCACCTATTAAAACTGAAATGCAAGTTCTCCACTACTATTTTTAGCCAAGTTTCCTTTCTGGTCCACAGAAAGCTCTCTGTGAATCAGTTTGACTGGAAGCATTTAAGTGTTGCAGTAAAATCACTTCTGAAGTTGTCTTTTAGCTAATTCAGGCAGTAACATGAATTTGATCTTCACGTTGGCCATGTTGTGTATCTGGAAATCAAAAGTAGATTCCATTCCTGATTGTCCACTAACTTCATGGACAACTCTGAGAGTATGTTTCTTTACTCCACTGATGCCTGGCACGGGCAGCTGGGATCCCCTGGCACAGGCACTCATCCCACTGGGAATTTAAGGATTCTCTGTGCTCAATTCCTGCTGTTCTCACACCGGGCACTCCTGCTGAGCCAGCTTCTTCCACGTGTTTCCCTGGGTGAATGTTAATGCTGTTGGTATTTCCCTTTCTGTGCAGGATCTGAAAGCGAACGAGTCACGTCTGAAGGACATAAACAAGGTTGCCAAGGATCTGGAGTCAGAGGGGCTGATGGCAGATGAAGTACAAGCAGTGCAGCAACAGGTCCTCTTTTTCTCTAAATTAATCTGATCTAGAGAAGCAAAAAAATTCCTTTTTTTTTTTTCTTTTACCTGTTATCTTTGCCTGGCATTGCAAGATTCAGGCTGTTCATTTTTGCTTTCTGGTGTGATGACAGTGATATTCTAACCAGAGATATCTAATGCCTGTTCTGTAGTGTGGCCATCACAAAAGGCCCCTAAAATTATACTTTTTTTTTTAATAATGCTAGAGCAAGTTGCACCATCTAGAGCTTTTCTCCTTTTTTTTAGAAATGGAAAGTCTTTACAATAATATTAAAACTCGCAAAGGATCCATGCATTTACTTCTCTTCATATAAACTTGAAATTCAGCCTTTATTTATTTGCAGGAAAAATAATGGGGGGAAAAAGAGAAAAAAATGGAGCTCAGCTTAGAGTGGAGGGGTTTTATGGGTTTTCTTTTTTTTAGTAATGTACCTGGGTTTTTTGCCAACTTTTTATGTACTTGTGCTGTTTCTGTAATAATTCTGTCCCCTGCCAACAGACTATTTAGCAGATTGTTTATTTTGTGAGCTCTAAGATGGTGTGTAGATGGTCAAACAGTCACATTCCCATTCCTGCTACACATTTAGGTTGTGTGAGCAGTGTTTGGCTCAACAACATGCTGGTAACTAATTTGTAGAGGGATGGAAGCACATCTCCTGCTATCTGTCCCTTTTAAAAACGAGGAAAAATGTTCTTTCTGTTAGAAAATAAGTTGTTTCTGTTTGTCTTTTCTCCTTTGCAGGAAGTCTATGGGATGATGCCCAGGGTGAGTGTTAAATTCTGAGGTGGATGGTGTGGCAGTTGTAAAAGGTTTGGGATGTACAAGTGGAAGTTCAGCCATGATTGTGGTTCATTCCCATGCTGGAATTCACTAATGACCTTGAATGGACATACAAAGATTGTCTTATCTTTGATCCCTTTATTTCCTTGGTGTCTTGCCCCACATCACAAATCTAAGCAAGCAGGATAACTCAAACTGATACAAATAAATATGTGTAAAGATGTATTTACTCTGTTAAGGGTTGAACATGGAAATCTTTCAAAGATTTTTTATTTTTTTAATATATTCTGATAGTTTTAGATTCTGCTTCACATTTAAAGCTGTTTCTTCACATTTTCAAACAGGATGAAACTGATTCTAAGACAGCCTCTCCCTGGAAGGTAGGTGTCATCACTTAGCAGCAACAACAGGAAAATAAAACCAAAACTACAGCACATCATCTGTTTTTGGACCATGCACTTCTGTGCCATAGAAATTGCCAGCAGTCTGCTTTTACCTCTCTGCTACAAAACTATTTTGGTTTGAGCTTGTACTCTTAAGACTGATTCCAGTTTTTATACCAACATTTTTAGGTACTGCATGGCCACTAGTTCTGAAATAATCTCTGTTCACTTTGCATGAATTCTTTTCTTTCTGCTTGCTACATCAAAAAGGTTTTCATTCCTGACAGTCAAAGCCATTTCTGTCAATATTCCTTTAGTAAGGAATATGCTGTATTTGTCTTCCATTAGTCATCTCCAGCTCACTTTCTTCAATAGTTAGAAGAAGCCTTTCTCCATTCATTACTGACTTACAATGGAATTGCTGTCACCTGCTGATGCACAAAAATATCTTTTTACATTAATATTTTTTACATTATCCAACATTGTGCTTTTCCCTAGTATTTCACTCCCATGTTTTATATTTAACATCCACCCTCTTCAACCTTAAAGCTGCTTGTACATCTTTTAAGCTGTGTGAATGTGGGAAAGCCAGATCAGTGTGCAATATTTTGAGAGCATTGTGGAAAATGCACCATCTCAGTAAGAACTGGTGATTTGTAAAGGAATTTTCTACACATATTCTAAACATGTACATTGAATTTTAAGAGTCTCATAGTAACTTAACAAACTATGATTAAGAGTTTGGGGTTTTTTAATTTATTTATTGAATGTTGCCTTTAAATTTTCCTCTCCTTGTTTGCTTCAGTTTGCACAAGACAATACTCACTTATAAATTTGAAACTATGTGTTCTCTAATACCTTAGGCAATTGCAACCAATTTTTCTTAATTGCTTTTGTAATTTACTTACATTGACTTTCTTATTGGTTTTTGATTTTTTTTTTTTTAATTTGATTTTTAAGGAGTTCTTCCTCCGTCTGATTTTGGTGTTGGTTGGTCAGAGTGGACTCTAATGCTGTATTTTTTATTTCTTCCTTTTTCACCCAGTCTGCACGTTTGATGGTACACACTGTGGCAACCTTCAACTCAATCAAGGTAATTATACAACACTTTCTGAGCTGATTTTAAAGCTGAGAAGGTTTTTTACTCTCTTTTTCCATAGTCTGTCTTTCGTTAAGCTTCATAAATCCTTTTGAATCAACTTCCTGAAAGAAGCATTGGCATATACAGCATTTGCTTATCAAATTACATCAATATCTTACTGTATAAATAGAATAATTTGGTTTTACATCTCAGGAGAAACCCTTAAATTATTTAATTAGGCTATCTGAATTTGTGCATTCTTCTGGAATGAAGCAGAATGTAGTAACCTTCACCTGCAGTGAAAGGCCAGCCTTGACTTTCTTCTCCTCTTCCTCAGGAGCTGAATGAGCGCTGGAGGTCTCTGCAGCAGTTGGCAGAGGAGAGGAGCCAGTTGTTGGGCAGTGCCCATGAGGTCCAGAGATTCCACAGGTGAGGTGTTTGTATCATATTTAGTCGTGACTCACTCAAATGCTTTTGACTGTTAAGAGCTCTAAAATATAGTGGGGCTTGTTCTAATCATATTTCAACTCCCAGTTTGTCCAGTGGAAGGTGGTCCAACAAGAACTCTTTATATTTTACTAGGAAAAGAAAGGCTTGTTAACACTGGAAACGTGGAATTGCTGTGGGCTTGGGAGGTCTGGACTAGTCTCCTATTTTGCCAAAGTTCACTTGTGTCATTTTGGGAAATATTTAATAGAGCATTAACTACATGAGCTTCTCTAGATATTGGCAACCTGCAGGTATCAGAGGTCCTGGTATGAGCTCTGTTTTAATGGTCTTTTGCCTTCCCTTCCTTCAAACCAGAGATGCTGATGAAACCAAAGAATGGATAGAGGAGAAGAATCAGGCATTAAATACAGACAACTATGGGCATGACCTGGCCAGTGTTCAGGCTCTGCAGCGAAAGCATGAAGGCTTTGAGAGAGACCTGGCAGCTCTGGGAGACAAGGTGAGATTTGTGAGGAGGACAAGCCCAAAAGCTTTCTTTTTCTCCAGCAGAAATGAGTGAACTAAAGCAAAGTTTCTGTCTGTCTTCATTATTTCCTTTTCTCTAATTCCAGGTGAATTCTCTTGGTGAAACTGCCCAGCGTCTCATCCAGTCACACCCAGAATCTGCTGAAGATCTCCAAGAAAAATGTACTGAGCTGAATCAGGCTTGGACTAGTCTGGGAAAACGTGCTGACCAGCGCAAAGAGAAGCTTGGAGATTCTCATGACCTGCAGCGTTTCCTCAGTGACTTCAGGTAAAGATTCCCCTCCTCAATTTGTCTGTTTTATTATTAGTGAAGTATGTGTGGCTTATTGTTCCACAGGAACGTTTCTGTGGTGGTTCAGAAAAGGACTGTTTTCCCTGTTCTGACTTCTTTCAGTGGAGGGATGGAAAAATTCCCTATTAATGTGTGTTCACAGGGACCTTATGTCTTGGATCAATGGAATCCGGGGCCTGGTCTCCTCAGATGAACTTGCAAAGGATGTGACTGGAGCTGAAGCTTTATTGGAAAGGCACCAGGTATGTGAAAGATGAGTGTATCATGAACATCAACAGATGTTTTTTCCTGACACCTTCCAATCAGAATTCCCAAAATAGATAATTTCCAGCTCTGCCATCTGGTTATTGACCGAGGCACCTCTTGCAGGAACACCGCACGGAAATAGATGCAAGGGCTGGCACTTTCCAGGCATTTGAACAGTTTGGACAACAACTCCTGGCCCATGGACACTATGCCAGCCCAGAGATCAAGGAGAAACTGGACACTCTGGACCAAGAACGGACAGACCTGGAGAAGGCCTGGGTGCAGCGCAGAATGATGCTGGACCAGTGCCTGGAGCTACAGGTATGTGCTGCAGTTTGGAAAAGAAAAATAATTCCTCTTTCCATAAGAAGGTTTATTCTCTCATGGTGGTGAGCAGTGCTCTTGGTCTGTCTTGCTCATGCTCTGGAGTTTTCTCTCCCCAGCTGTTCCATCGGGACTGCGAACAGGCTGAGAACTGGATGGCTGCCCGGGAGGCTTTCCTGAACACAGAGGATAAAGGAGACTCCCTGGACAGCGTGGAGGCACTCATCAAGAAACATGAAGATTTTGATAAAGCAATCAATGTCCAGGTGAGGAGTGTAGCTGGAGTACAGGGAAAATAGTTTAGTTTTCCTGATACGGATTATCAGCAAAAAAAGTCCCTGCCAAGTGTGACTTCTAAAGTTCAGCTCCAACTATTCAGCCATGTGAGATCTGCTGCAGATGTTTAGAAGCAGCTTATGCAGATTTTGTTGCCTACAGACAATTTCTACAGACAGTGTAGAAAGAGTGGCAAATACTTGTGTAAATCTTTCACTGATTCAAAGTTATTGTGTTACCTTTTTTTTTTTTTACAACAGAAAAAAAAGATATATTTCTAGTCTCCTGTGACAGAAAGCTGCCTAGATTTATTGGGGGATGATACTAAGTCCAAAAGAGACTTTTTTCCTAAATGCCACAGGTGAAAGGTGTTCTGAAGTTGAACTCTGCAGTCCTGTGGAAGACAGACTTCCTTCAGAGAGTCACATTTGCAATGCTGTGTATTTAAAGAAGAAAAAAAGCCTTGTTCTGTCGCAGACCCTGCTTATCACTTGATGTTAAGGAGCCACAGTTCTAATTTATGGCTTCTGTGTTTACCAGGAGGAGAAGATTGCTGTGCTGCAGTCCTTTGCTGACCAGCTGATCGCTGCAGATCATTACGCCAAAGGCGTCATCGCCAACCGGCGCAACGAGGTCCTGGACAGGTCAGTGCTGCCCTGGGAGGTGAGGTCAGGCACTGACTGAAAGGAAATGCTCCTTGGTGACCTTCTGTAGCTGTCAAAGGTGATGCCACCTGTGGTTTTAGTGTTTCATTCCTGTATATTAAATTTCTACAGGTGGCTCCGTCTGAAAGCTCAAATGATCGAGAAGAGGTCGAAGCTGGGAGAGTCTCAGACACTCCAGCAGTTCAGTCGGGATGTGGATGAAATAGAAGCTTGGATCAGTGAGAAGCTCCAAACTGCAAGTGATGAGTCCTACAAGGATCCCACAAACATCCAGGTGAATGTGGTTCTCGGCTCGAAAATTAAAATACAAGTTTTAACTTTGCAAAGCTTTCTCTGGTTTGAAAATCCACGCTCAGGAATTCTTGTTCAGAGATAACAGTGATACATCATGTTGGACATGGTCTCCTTTTAACAAGGAGAAAATGGAAGTTATATTATGCATGAAAGGAGACCCAAAATAGAGCTCACTTGGTAATTATTCATGTGTGTAATTAATTATTCATGCATATAATTAATAAGATATGTGGTATCTGCAGCAGCAAGTTTCCTAAAGAAGCCCAGGGAAACCCAAGTAGCTGTTCTGTCTCTCTCCCGTCATCTAGACAATAAAATAAGGAAATGGAGTTCTTGGGTCTCATCTCTATCTTGTTATAAGATGTGAAGTCTCGTTTATTTTTCAGTAATAAGGAATAAAGTTACCTCTTATGTTTTAATATTGGTTTATGAAGTAGTATGAATGAACTGAACTACTTCTCTCAATCTGTTTTATAGCTTTCCAAACTGCTGGTAAGTAGTTTGGACTAGCCCTGGTATGTGAATTTATTTTCTTTGCATTTCTGTGTGAGCCCAAGCTCTGGTTGCTGCTCCATCCATCAGTTCATGCAATCTCTTCGTTTTCTGTTAGTTCTTGACCTCCATCCAGGTTCAGCTGTTGATCCTGTGTTATGGGTGTGGCTTTTTTGTTAATGCCTATTCAGCATCATTTATTTATGTATTTGTTTTGCAGGTGTTCTGCATGATCTGTTTAATTTGTGGTGTGTTAGTGATATAGTGTGGGCTTTTTTAGGAGTTAGCCCATAGGAAAATGGAATTCTATCCTCCTTTTTCAGAGGTTTGGCTGTTTGGCCTGTCATCCCCTTGTCTGATCATCACTGGGGATGATTTAACACATGACATAATGCCAGTGCTGTTGGCTTGTGTTTGTAGAATTGAATGCTGAAGATGGAGGATTCAATAAATGACAGACCTACATGGCTTAATTCTTGCAGGAATAGCATAGAAGGGAATCATACAGAAAGAACACTCCAGAAAAAAATATGTACCAGATGGAAAGCTGACAGCACTTGTAAGAATACAAGAAATGGAGTAAAATGAGGATATATGGAGGGACAAGACAGAACAAAGAAAGGGGAAGCTAATGAGTAGGAAAGGAAAGAATCATTTGTCACTTTAGGCTGTAGTACATTAAATTGCTATTACTTTTAGCTGAAAAAAAATGAGAATTTTATATTAAACTAGAAAGGCTTGTCTGTGATTTGTTGTCATGGTAATTATATGGAGATATGCAATTGGCAGCTTTTAAATTGAATTTTCCATGTTGGTAGATGTAGCTTTGAAGGATATGTTTTTGTAATCTCAGCCTTTGGGATTTACAGTTCCCAAAATGAAGCAGTTCATGCAGAATTTCTCATGCCAGCGCTATAGTATTTCCCCTCTTTTATTTTTAATCTAACATTTCCTTTCATTCCATTCTCTCAGGGCACTCTCTACCCATGTCCAATGTTCCTCACATTTCCAGTTTATACTTGCAAAATCTGTCCTGTCACTTTTGTGCTCTTGTCATATTCCTGGTGGGTGGATGGATCATGGATATATGAGAGAGCTGCACACTCCCTCCCACACCAAGGCTCCTGTTGTTCTCATGGTGCTCTCAACTTGGCAGAGAAAGATTTTTACCAAATAATTCAGTTATGCCTTTATAGAGGTTTTTGGCTGTTAATTCATTATTTATATATATAAAGTGGTCGTGTATGACTTTGACTAATATCAAAACTGCAGAAAGCAGGTAGGCTGGAGCAGTGATTTCTCTTAATTACCTGTAGATTAGGAAGGGAAATAGAAACTTGTGCAGTTACTATAGAGTAGAAAGGATGATCTGCTACACTCAGGGGAGGTGTAACGGCTGTTTTTCAAAGGGATGCATTGAAAATGAGGAAGCTTTACTGCAGTACCAGCTCAGCTCAACACAGGCAATGTTCCACAGGCACCTGTGAATGCAGAAGGTGTTGCCTGAGTTCTGTGTATCAGCTCACCCAGAGCTTTGCCAGGTCAAAGCTTGATGGTCACTCAGAGTAAATATTCCCACTGAGAGAGAACTTCCTCAGCTCAGCCTGTGTGCAAACCTCTTGGCGACAACTGAGCCCATGAGAACAACTGAGGAGCCCTTTGCTGGTCTCTGACAGCTTGGTTTTGTCCTTGCAGAGCAAACACCAGAAGCACCAGGCCTTCGAGGCCGAGCTCCACGCCAACGCCGACCGGATCCGCGGGGTCATCGACATGGGCAACTCCCTCATCGAGAGGGGAGCGTGTGCCGGCAGCGAGGACGCCGTGAAGGTGGGAACAGCAAGTCTTCCTTAGCTTTTCCTTTCAGTGTTTGGATAATTGAGGGAGGAGAGGGTCCCTCTAAAACAAATCTTGTTTATAGAAGCTTTTGTATTTCAACCGCGCAGCAGAAACCAGGTGGATCAGTGTGCTTCATCCTCAGGGATGAGGAGTTTTCCTGATTTTTTTTGATTGAACTGTATTACATTTAGGCAGCATGAAATAGTGACTGTCATTTATATATCTGGAATCAACAGTCAAAGTTGCACCATATTCTGGCTTTGCATTTATGAGAACTTTATTCTTTGTGGTGTTTATTTGTCTTTTCCATTTTCTCACAGGCACGTCTGGCTGCCCTGGCTGACCAGTGGCAGTTCCTGGTGCAGAAATCAGCAGAGAAGAGTCAGAAACTGAAAGAAGCTAATAAACAACAGAATTTCAATACTGGAATCAAGGACTTTGACTTTTGGCTTTCAGAGGTAATTAAGATGGGAATTAATTACTTGCAAGACTTGTTTTTCTAATTTTTCATTCCCTTTGCTGATGTTAGGGTTTGTGGAGGATTGTCTACCTTTGAGCAAGTCTAGGTTTTTTTTTTTTTAAATCTTTATTACTAATAAAAATCTTGTGAATGTGTCCATGTTATTAAACTGTAAGGTGAAAAGAAGCAAATTTGCACAGAACCTTTTAGGTATTAAAAAGATGACAAGGGTTTACCCACACTGTAGAAAATTGAGAATTTGGACAGTTTTAAAGCATTATAATTTCAAGGAGTTTGTGAAAACACAATTTGGTCTCCATTCCTTTTTTCCTTCTCCATCTCCAGGTGGAGGCTTTGTTGGCATCTGAAGACTATGGGAAGGACTTGGCATCCGTTAACAACCTTCTGAAAAAACACCAGTTACTGGAAGCTGATATATCTGCTCATGAGGTATTGCTTTCTCTTCAGTTTTGGGAGATAAATCATAGTCGTAAATTCTATAGATACCACTTTGGTACCTGCTGCAGTCACAGACTTATTGTTAAAAACTGACTGTGAACAGTCAGGGTCTGATTTGTATCCTGGCACAACAAGCACAGAAATGAGATCCAAGCGATTCCCACTTTCTCTCCCCCCACGTGTCCAGGACCGGCTGAAGGACCTGAACAGTCAGGCTGACAGTCTGATGACCAGCAGTGCTTTTGACACTTCCCAAGTCAAGGATAAACGGGAGACCATCAACGGGCGCTTCCAGAGGATCAAGAGCATGGCGGCCGCTCGGCGGGCCAGGCTCAACGAGTCCCACCGGCTGCACCAGTTCTTCCGCGACATGGACGACGAGGAGTCCTGGATCAAGTGGGTGTTCTGGAAGTTCTAAGCTTGGGGGCATGTTCTTAGTGCCAGTGACACTCACAGCCTGTAGTGTGGCTTTACAGCTGCCTTTCCACAAGTGTGAGTCTCTACAACAAATCACCTTTTGCTCCCATTCCAGGAAAACCCAAGTTTGGCTTCTTATTCACAGTTTTCTGTGGTCAGATCCCAATAAGCAGAAAAAGGAACACTATTTAGACTCAAACCAAATAACTGAAATTTGACTCTAGTCTCCTTAGGAAAGATCCTACCAAGAATTCAAGCCTTTTTTCAGTTTCAAGTACTTTTTTAATTCTATTCAGTTGTAGTAATTAATCAAATCTTTTTGCATATTGATGTTAGTACCTTGGGAGGAGGGAAAGAAATGAGCTGATAGAAGTCATTCCAACTGGAGCACTTCTTTTAAAACAAGCAAACAAAAAGTTGGGCAACAACAGGTAAACTTTACAAAAGGCATCTATATTTTTAAAAAGAAAACAGTACAGAGAAATTCTGGCCTTCAGAGATGAATTACAGACCCTTTGTCAGCTCCTTTATTTCCACCACATGATATCCCTGAATGTACTAATAACTCATGTGCACACAAGTTTTTACAGCCAGGATTTTTGTGCTCTGTCAGGCAGTTCCTTATTTGGAGTTTAGGGGGTTTTTTTGTCAGGCTTGACATTCAGAAGTAATTTTAAAATTCTGTCTTTCTCTGTTCTCTCTTGAATTTAGAGAGAAGAAGCTGTTGGTTAGCTCAGAGGACTATGGCAGAGACCTGACTGGGGTGCAGAACCTGAGGAAGAAACACAAGCGCTTGGAAGCAGAATTAGCTGCCCATGAACCAGCTATCCAGGTAAATCCCTCTCCTTGTCATGTGTCTCTATAAGCAGCACCTTTCTTGCCTGTGGCAGAGATAAAGCCACAATAGGTTTGCTGGAACCCAAACAATAAATAGGAGAGCAGGTGATGTTCTGTTAACTGTGTGCTTCTCTGCAGGGTGTTCTGGACACGGGCAAGAAGCTTTCAGATGACAACACAATTGGAAAGGAGGAGATACAGCAGAGACTGGCTCAGTTTGTGGATCACTGGAAAGAGTTAAAACAGTTGGCAGCTGCTAGGTAATGAATGTCTGTAAAATTCAGTATTAATTAAAACAGTTACATAATGACCAGATTTATTGAATTTCAGAGGTTTAGGGTATGAGTCACATATTGCTGATGAAAGGCTCTAAAAGACTATTGTAAATGTTCCTCAGTAGAAACATGAGTGTTTGTGGTGTATGTTGTGTTTAGCCTTTTCTTGCACCAGTTGGAAACCACAGACTTGAAATCAACTGGCTTTAATCCACTACCAGGAGGTTTTTCTGAATAGAAACTGTTGGGAGATGGTTCCCTTTGGTCCTTTGGCAGCTGCAGGCTTTGTGGTCCAGGGAATTCTTGGAGCTGCAGCCATGGCTGCTGCTGGAGGAGAGAAGTGTGAATGATTGTGTGCTTGGGGTTCAGGCTCTGCACATTTATCTCACCTAAAAACCATAAAGCAACAGTGACAAGTTTTACCTTCCCCACACAGGGGTCAGCGTCTGGAGGAGTCTCTGGAGTACCAGCAGTTTGTAGCAAATGTTGAGGAGGAAGAAGCTTGGATCAATGAGAAAATGACATTGGTAGCCAGTGAGGACTATGGGGACACACTGGCTGCTATCCAGGTATGGAGGAAGCTGTCAGCACTTTGTTGTTATTGCATTATTGTAGGTTAGAGCATAACAAAGCTCTGAGCTGGAAAGACAGTTAAAGAACCGGTTATTGTTGGCTGAAGACCTACATTGTAAAAAAAACATGAATGCTAGCTGATTAATAACAATTACTTCTTAATAAATGGTGAGAAAGTATTTTTACAAGTGCCTGTGTCTTACATTTGCAGGGCTTGCTGAAGAAGCACGAGGCATTCGAGACCGACTTTACTGTGCACAAGGACAGAGTGAACGATGTCTGTGCTAATGGGGAGGACCTCATTAAAAAGGTGAGCACAAACTGGTAAAGAGAAACCTTCAAAGGCTCCCCAGGACATCTCCATGTCACAGCAGATTTGCTCTTCTCTGTCATCTCTTTGAAAAGAGCTCTTAGTCACTTTTTTGCAGCTGAATAAGCTGTGGGTGTTTTGCTTTCAGAGATGTTTCTCAGACAAGAGCTTTCAGCTGAAGTCCTTGCTCTGTCACCAATGTCCTGGATGCCTCAAGTGACCTTAACATCATAAGGGATGCTTTGTTTTTTCCCCCTGTCATGTAGAACAATCACCACGAGGCAAACATCACTGCCAAGATGAAGGGGCTCAGAGGAAAGGTGTCAGATCTGGAGAAAGCAGCAGCTCAGAGGAAAGCCAAACTAGATGAGAACTCAGCCTTCCTCCAGTTCAACTGGAAAGCAGATGTGGTGGAGTCATGGATAGGTATGTTCTGTACTGGAGCACATTATTTAGTCACAAACAAACTGTAATGCTCCTTTATTTCCAGAGATCTCCAGTAGCTCCTCACTTGCTGTTGTAACAAGCAGACCTAAACCCAGAGTAATCAGCAGTGCTGTTCCTGATCCATTCTTTTGTGGCAACCTGATTTGGAATAGAGGGAATGTTTGAGATGGAGAAATGACATTTTTACAAAATCTGTTTAATTTCCCAGGTGAGAAGGAAAACAGTCTGAAGACAGATGACTATGGACGTGACCTCTCCTCAGTGCAAACCCTGCTCACCAAACAGGTCAGTGCTGCTGCTGCTGCCACCCCATGAGGGATGGAGACAACAGGGGAACTCTTCTACAGTACACAAGAATGTATGCAGGATATTGAAAAGTCTAAATAAAAATACAATCTAAAATATGTTTTGTTCTTTTAATGCTCCAGGAAACTTTTGATGCTGGCCTTCAGGCTTTCCAGCAGGAGGGAATTGCAAACATCACTGCTCTGAAAGACCAGCTGCTGGCAGCCAAGCACATCCAGTCCAAGGCCATCGAGGCCCGGCACGCTTCCCTGATGAAACGCTGGAATCAGCTGCTTGCTAACTCTGCTGCCAGAAAAAAGAAACTCCTGGAGGCTCAGGAGCATTTCAGAAAGGTGAGTGGCCAAGCAGGGGGCTACAAAAATCTAATTGTACATGTTCATAAAAAACAGACACTTGCAACTTCTGTAGCTTGTTCATGCTTTTGCAACTAATGATTTTCAACTGATGAGATCCTGGAGACTTAACATAAGAATTTTTGAGATGCTTGCAAGAAATAGTAAAGGCAAACTGTCACTGATGCATGTTAATTCCAGATCAGCTCATACAGAAGACTTGCATTTCTGCATAACTGCATCTTTTCCCTTCCCAAGGTTGAGGATCTGTTCCTGACGTTTGCGAAGAAGGCGTCTGCCTTCAACAGCTGGTTTGAGAATGCCGAGGAGGACCTGACGGATCCCGTGCGCTGCAACTCCCTGGAGGAAATCAAAGCCCTGAGGGAAGCTCACGACGCTTTCAGGTCCTCCCTCAGTTCTGCCCAGGCTGATTTCAACCAGCTGGCAGAGCTGGATCGTCAGATCAAGAGCTTCCGTGTGGCCTCCAACCCCTACACCTGGTTCACTATGGAGGCTCTTGAAGAAACCTGGAGGAATCTGCAGAAAATCATCAAGGCAAGTCAGAGAGGGAAAGACTTTTATTAGTTTATGACCTTTCAGTTAACCCTGGAAGTCATCCTCCAAGATAATCGGTCCAAGGGTTTGTCACTGTAGTACAGATGAAAATATCTCAGAATTCATGAGCAAAGGAACATCACCATTAACTCTAAACTTGTGCTGTCGTCGCTTGTTTTCATGGTTCTCCATTTGTGGCCTTTCCAAAGGCAAAGCACATGTGTCTCACTTCCTAACTGGAAAATAACTTTTCTTTAGATACCCAGGATGGAGCTCTCCATCTTGTTTTGAGCCTCAGAACTGTGCTGGGATTCAGCTCCTAGTTTTTGCTTGTTATTACAGGATGAGGGCAATCATATTATTTCTCTGTTTGAAATCACTTTTGTTCATTTCTCAGGAACGTGAATTGGAGCTGCAGAAGGAGCAGAGAAGGCAGGAAGAGAACGACAAACTGCGCCAGGAATTTGCCCAGCATGCCAATGCCTTCCATCAGTGGATCCAGGAGACCAGGTATGGCTTGTTTTTCCAGGAGCTGCCCTTAGAGAATTCCTCAGCTGGTATTTGTATCCATCTACATCTCTTTGGACTGTCTTAAGTTGTAAATATCTCCTGCTGAAAAAGAGCTTGTTGGGATTTGTTCATCTCCTGCAGTTGGGATTTGAGGGAGGCCCCATTGGCTACAGGAGAGAGGAAAGCCCTGAAACTTTAAAAAATGTTCCTGCTTCTGAATTTATTTTCCTGCAGTAATTCCAGATCTCCAGTTATTCCTGAATTAGCCTGCAGCACAGCTGGGGAGCACAACAGCGTTTCTGTTACTGCTGCTTTTGTATTGATTGGGAATCTCAATGGAGAAGCTGTGAAAAAAGCTTAAAACTTTTTAATCACTACTCCCTCTCCTTAGAGGTTATTATTAGACAGCCCAGGGAAAAGATTTAACAACTGTGTTAGAAATACAAAGTCTCCAGGTTGAGCATTGCTGGTGCCCCTGCTCAGTCAGGGGCTGGGGGTTGGAGGAGGTGAGTTCTGTTTCCTGTAACCCTGTGATTCTCTGTCTCCTGTGTGTTTACAAATAGTTCTGTATGTGTCTTCATGAAATAATGAAATATAAATATGATTTTTTAACTTTCTGATGTTTGCTTCCCACCCGAATCTCTGTCCCTCTCTTACTGTCTTGTCTCTGTCCTGCTGCCTGATGTTTGGATCTTCACATTCTACAGGACTTACCTGCTAGATGGGTTAGTATTGAATTTTATATCTTTAAAATTGTGGTGATGTGTTCTGCTCTGTCTGTGTGTTTTCTTCTGTCATTACATGGCTTGTGAAAGCTGCGCTGAAACCCCTTTTATTTGAAAAGAGCAACCTGTGGCTGAAGTGCACAGACACAGGAAACGAGATTTTGGAGTAATAAACCAGTAGAAACATAAAAATTTCCTAATCAAAAGTAGAAGAAATTACAATGGGCAGCCTCTGACACACCATGGAAGGTCCTGACTTTTGTTCTGGCTTTCTCTGAGGGCTTGCACAGGAAAAGGTTCTTAATTTGATAAGAAATATGAGAATGTAGCAGACTATTTTGACATTCATAGTTTTCCAGCTTAGAGACTTGCTTAGTGAAATAAAACAATTATTTATAACTGTTCTTGGTACAGGGAAATCTCCAAAGTATTGACTGTTCTGGTAAGGAGAAGGGAAGAGTCTTATGAGGAGGATTTACTGAAATTATGTATCTTAAAACTCTGTCATTTGCAAATACAAATTGCCCACTTTTAATCTGCTGCAGAACCACGACCCACAGACATTAAAGCCTTGACTGGAGAACACAAACTGTCCAACATCAACCCATGGACTTGCTGGGGTTTGCCAGCACTTTGACAGTGGCTTTAAGCCCACCCTGTGTCCATGGGAGCAGTTCCCATTAAGGATGTTTGTCTGGAAGTGAAAAGGAAATAATAAGATCTTTACATGTTTTCAGATCCAAACTCTCTGTGAGTGTGTCTGTCCAGTTAAACTCCTTCAGCAGGACAAGTCTCAGCACAATGGGAGCTTTGTGATAAGCCCTGATGTAAAATGCCAACAAACAGTGTCTGGGCCAGGGCAGAGGCTGGAGGAGGCTGGGCCTTGCTCCTAAAGAGAAGGCTTTTCCTTATAAAAGGGTGGAATCTTCGCTGCTTATTCGCTCTGTAATGATCCCAATGTCTTGGTTTCTGCCAGATAAAAATACTTTGCCCCATTTTTGTTGTACAGTTAATGGAGCTGAGCACATTTTCCTGGAACGGATGCTGAATTCCCTGCTCCTTTGTCAAGTGGTGTTGCAGATTAGTTCTGGTATCCAGGAACGAGTGAACAGAAAGGACCCATTTACTCAGAGACGCAGGGTCAGAGTTGGAGATCCTCATGCCAGGCTCTTTTGTTGAACAAATTACCAGAGGGCTGCTGATATGCCAGGCAGAATTTGTCCCTAATTCTGCGTGAATAGATTAAACCCATGGATTTAGTTCCAAGAGGCATTGGCTGTGCTTAGCCTGGCTTGGCAAGAGGGAAGGCAGAGCTTCGGAGAAGCTCCAGAAGAGCTGCCCTGCACACCCCTTGCTTTGCAGCCGCTTGTGTGCACCCAGCACTGCCTGGAATGGGAGAGGGAGAAACAATAATTTGGAGTTTAGGAATAAAAGTGCCTTTAAAGAATCTGTAGATGACTTAACTGCAAAGCTTCAGTTTGTCTCTTAGTGAGACTCTCTTTTTTGTGACTTATGTGAAAATAATAACAGATTATTTTTTTGTACGTGCAACCAGCATTTGAGTCATTTCCTCTCATTAAGTACTTGCTTGTGTTTGCTGCAAGGCAGTGCTGGCTTTGGAGTGTGGCTCCACTGCAGTGGCCGTGTTTCGGTGTGTTCTTTCCTCTGTTCTTTCTTTCTTCCTTTTTGGAATTTACTTGGTTTCTTTCCTTTGACTAGCATAGCATATCGTCGTGTCATTCGTGTCTATCAGTATGAAGTTGGGGATGATCTATCTGGAAGGTTTTTTTCCTCTTATTTTCTTACCTCACTTTGGTTTTCAAACGCACTCTTTAATTCCAAGGCTCGCTTTCCTTCCAACTAACTCTCACGGCTTAGAGATGCTTGGAGGTTTTATTTCCCTGTTGATTCTTTCCATGGTTGGTTCCCAGCTTCCTGCTCAGGGCTCTGGGCGTGCGCTTCACCTCTAGACGTGCGTTGAGTCTGAGCCTTAACCCTGTGGTGAGAAACACCCACACGTTTGGTGCATTTCCATTGCTACAGAGTGATTCAGCACTTGAAATCCCCTTCTCAAGAAGCTCAAAAGCATGTAGGAGAAGATATTCCAGTGAGGATGAAAACCTGGTTTTAGTGACTGAAATACCAGAGACTCAGGTTTTAGGAACTTTAAATACCACAGAGTCAGAGGGGGGGACAACCCACCTGCACAGTGCCCAGACTCACTGTCCACGTGCAGGTCCTTCAGTGTGAGCTCTCACCGTACGTGTTGGAAGGACAGAGATTCCCAAACACGGCTGCCTAAAGATTGCTTGGGATACTGGGGGGGGGGAAAGCAGCATCCAGAGACTGTCCATAGCTAGATCTTGGAGACCCTGGCCACAGTGGTGACCTGCATGTTCAGTGGAAATCCCTGAGCAGAGTGGTTGTGCCTCAGCTGCTCCAGGTGCAGCGTGGAGAGGTGGGGTGGGAAAGGCACCTTTCCACCAGGCACTGCTGAGCAGCAGAGGTCTGTAGCTCTCTGCAGGGATTACACCACATTAAGATTACTTTTCAACCAAACCAGTAGTTCTCACCATCTTTTTTTTACCCCGTATTCCCCCCTGTAACACACCTTTGTAGAGCTCCTGTACCTGACTGAAAAATCCAGCCCATCTCCAGTGACTCACCTGCAGTTGGTGTGTGTGTGTGCTGGGCACGGGGAGTGGGGTGGGACTGCACTAAGTTCTAATTCTGTGAAGTCCAGTAAAGCTGGTGCTTTGAGTCTGGCATGAAGTGTGGCTGCTGATCACGTTGCCTTTCAAATGGGGCTAGAAATTAACTATATATAGAAATAAAAATCAGAGAAGATGTTACATGTGTCAGTATGAAATAGGATGAGTCAGAATAAACAAAACACAAAAACAGCCTTTAAATACCTATAGGAGAACAATACTGCTGAAAGGATTTTTCATTTCAAGGAAGGACTGTTAATTTCAAGCCCCACATGCCATATTTTATGGGATAAGTGCATTCTCTCACTGTGGTTCTGTGTTTAGGTCGTGTATGGTGGAGGAGTCGGGAACGCTGGAATCGCAGCTGGAAGCCACTAAAGTAAGAAACGTGCACCTAGGGCTGCAACAGCATTCCCAACTGACTTGGGAACACAGGGTGGGAAGGGAAATGTATGTAATGAGATGGTAAAATCTTAATTGACTTTAGACATTTTGAGTACTGAAGAGACCTCTGGGATTATCTATTTACATATCTAGTATCTGCTGACATCACAAGCTATTAAACAACACAGATGTAGTTTTCCTTTTTGTTCCTTTTTCCTAAAGGAGCAGGGTAGGGCAGAGAGGATACAGTATTTTCAGCACATTTCCTAAGGTTTTTTTAGTCTGTAGAAGTGGTTTGCAAGCCCTGTTGGTTTCCAATAGCATGAAGGGAACATTGTTCTGAATCTTATTTTACAAATCACAGTGTATGCAGAAAAAGAAGAATCTAGCCCTTCCTCCCCTGCCAGCCTGTGTTCTGGCTTTTTAAGGTAGTTTGTTTTTGGTGCTCCATGAGTTTTCTCCACTTCCTCCTCACAGCGTAAGCACCAGGAGATCCGAGCCATGAGAAGCCAGCTGAAGAAGATTGAGGACCTTGGAGCAGCCATGGAAGAGGCACTTATCTTGGACAACAAATACACAGAACACAGCACTGTGGGGCTGGCACAGCAGTGGGACCAGCTGGACCAGCTGGGCATGAGGATGCAGCACAACCTGGAACAGCAGATCCAAGCTCGGTACAGCCCAGCCCACGTGTGGTTTTGAGGGTCTAACTGGGGGTGAGGGGGAAGACAGGAGACACAGCTGCCTGTGTCTGCAGCCAGACCTTGAGAGGTCTGTGCTAATGAGTGTCCTGTGCTCAGGCTAAGAGATGCAGAGATGCAGGGAGCTTGTACATCCCTGCAGAAGGATGAAGTTACCAGTTTGGGAACAGTTCCTGTTGGCCGTGAGCAATGGCCAGATCTCAATTGCATTGATTTATTCTTTGGAACTGTGGCAAGTTCCATTACAAGTGTTCCCACTGTGTTGGCTCCCTTGTCCTCCCCATGTGGTGCAGCCACTGGCAAATGGGCTTGGAGTTCCACAGGTCAGGAACTGGTCACCAGCTTTGCTGCTTCCCTTTCAGGAACACCACTGGAGTCACTGAGGAGGCCCTGAAGGAGTTCAGCATGATGTTCAAGTGAGTTGCAGGGAACACATGCCCGAGGAATACTTGGGAGATATTTCTGGGACATGGATGGCTCTTGTTCACAGGATTCTGTGATAGATCCAATTGTGGCTCCTTTGTTGTTTGCCCCACTTTGTGCTGCTCTGATCTTTGCCAGAGGGCAACAGCCTCCAGCCCCTGCTGCTGGTGGGGCACAGCCACAGCCACCCCAGAGCCTCTCCTGGGGGCACTGCTGTGGGAACTGAGAGTGCCAATTCATTCCAGCTGAGAATACAGCCATTTTTAGGATGCTTTTTAAGCAAAGGAAAGGATTTATACTTACTTTTTATGTATGTTAGATAGAACTTTATATAGAATAGTGGGCTAGTTGTAACCTGTTCTAGTTCTCCACCCACTTTAACAGCTATCAGGACTCAACAATTGCCACTTAAAAATGTGGGCTCTGGTTTTATGTTTTTAGGCACTTCGACAAGGACAAATCTGGACGACTTAATCACCAGGAGTTTAAGTCCTGCTTGCGCTCTCTCGGCTACGACCTGCCCATGGTCGAGGAAGGAGAGCCAGACCCCGAGTTTGAGTCTATTCTTGACACTGTAGATCCCAACAGGTACGTGGGTTGGACCTTTCTGTACCGCAAAATGTGTGTCAGTGTTGGCTGGAAGGTCCCTCACAGGTGTGGTTGCTTCTGCTGGGGAGAGGCTGTGGTTGTTTTCACAACTCATGTGAAAGTCTGACATTTGTGAAGAACTTGAGAAAATGATCTGGTGCTGAGTCACCTGTGTTAACACTTTCACTCCTCCCAGAGCGGTTCCAGCCTCTGTCCAGAGGACCTGGAAGTGCTGTGCTCTGGGTGCTCACGCTGTGTTTTGCTGGCAGGGATGGCCACGTGTCCCTGCAGGAGTACATGGCCTTCATGATCAGCCGGGAGACCGAGAACGTGAAATCCAGCGAGGAGATCGAGAGCGCCTTCCGCGCCCTCAGCTCCGAGGGGAAGCCCTACGTGACCAAGGAGGAGCTCTACCAGGTCAGTGCTGGTTGTGACCCCCTGGGGAGAAACACTCACGGCTTTCTGTTGATGGATTTTGAACAAAGCCCAGCACTAATGGCTTGGAGGTTCATGTCACTGGGGCTGAGTCAGTTCTGACCCTGCCAGGGGATCCTCTGCAGCAAACACAGAAATTGCTGTAATACCCCTACTTAGTTGCTTTAACTGACAAAGAACTGCTCAGGTTGAGTAAAACAAGCTACTCAGAGGCCTGGGAAGGGAGTGCACTGTCCTCAGAAGCCAAAGCTTCCCTTTCTTCATCTGGGAGACTAGAGGGAGATGTTTCTCCAGACAGCAATTCAAAGGAGAAACTTCAGCCTAAGCTTAGAAAGTAGGAACACCTCCTCCCTTTCTCTGCCCTGCCAAGACAGCAAGTTTTTCCTGTTTGAATCCCACCAGCTTGCAGGGAAATAAAGAGGTTGCAGTGCTTCCTCGTGTCTATCACCTGTTCTGTCTTCTCTTTGGTGGGAAGACTCCGGTCAGGTGTTCCAGCCCTTCACCAGTGCCAGCAGCCAGAGCATTTCCATGCTGGGTGTAGTTGTGCTGCTCTGGTTTGTGCCCCAGGGCATGGGAGGGCTGCCTGGAACTGCCCCATCCACAGCCCCAGAGCCCGTCTCACCTCTGTGCTGTGTCTCTTGCAGAACCTGACCCGGGAACAGGCCGATTACTGCATCTCTCACATGAAGCCCTACATGGATGGCAAGGGCAGGGAACTGCCTTCTGCCTACGACTACATAGAATTTACACGTTCACTCTTTGTGAATTGATCTGAAACACTAGACCCAGAAGATGCAAAGGACATGCTCACGTTTGCTGACTGTAGCTCTGCATGTGTCTCTCTCTCTTTGTGCTCTACAATAATCGATGTTACTTTATGATGTAACCTTAAAGTGCTTAGCTTAAAACTCTTAGGGAAAAGAAACATGTTGCAGTGTGCTTCAATAAAAGTTACTGGTCGAACCACATCATCTGGTGTTTAATGGTTCAATGCAAATTTAGCTGTTACATGGGTGCAGCTCCAGCTGTGGGTTACCTGTGTTTTCCAACACTGAAACAGGTGAGTGGGGAGCTGTTCCTGGAGTCAGGGCAGGAACAAGCTTCATGCAGCTGCTGTGCTGCTGCCTCAGTCCATGCTCTCACTCGCCAGCTGCTCCAGGTGATTCACTTCCCGTGGTCCCTGCTCGGTGAAGTCTGAGCTCAGCTGCCAGACTTTGACTGTTCCAGCAGCATCCCCTGCTGCCAGGAGCTGTGCCTGCTTGCTGTTAAATTCCAAGCAGTACACAGGGCAGTGGCTCAGGGCCTGCTTCAGAGACACCGTGGGCTTCCTCATGCTCCTCGCCAGGTCGAACAGGAGCACCTCTCCTGCAGACACAGACACTCATTGCAGCTTTGTGCCAAAGGACACTTGAACAGGTGAGTACCTGCTTAGTCTGAGACTGAGTTATTTTTAACCTGTTCCCCCTGCTGATGGTGTCTAGGCTGTGACAGCTGACATCACTGCAAGACAGCACTGATTTAGTCTGCTGTCAGAAACCTGAAACCAGCTTGGCAAATTCTGTGAGATCTCCATTCTTTAACTTAAAAATGGGGAATTTTTGAATTTGGGCAATTTTTCAAGAAAACTGTCCTTGTTTTAAACCATTCTGGAAGTAAATGTCAAACAAGGGAGCTGGAAATAAGTTTTAGGCATATTCTTGCCATGCTCTATCCCTGTGAATGGCCGTGGCAACAGATGTAGAGGTATTGTCAAAAGTGAAAAATAACTGTGACTGGTTGCCCTGGTCACTAAAGTTAGAAATTACTCCATTGTACTAATTACACAGTGCAAACCTTGGACACTGCTCTCTGCTTGTGGGATCTGCTGATTAGTACAAATGACTTGTTCTAATTAACACCCAGCACACTCTTAATTTGATGCCCAAGAGGAGGCACCTGCAGGTACTTGCCTTCCCCAGACGCAGCTGCGAAGACCAGGGGTCGGACTGGAGACCAGCACACACAGAACAGGTATTTCTGTGACACCTGCAGAGCAAAGAGGGGCTGTGTCTGCAGCATGGAGTGCAAGTGAACTTGGCCATCAGTCCCACAGCTCAGAAAGAGGTTCCTGGGGGAGGGAGGAAGCAAGAAACAACGCTTTTTTGCTTTATTGCTAAAGATATGGAACAAAAATCAGTCAAGGAGCATGACCTCAGACAATATTCCTGCTTTGTAAAGGTCTGAGTGTGTTTCCTAGAGCAGCAACTGCCAAGCTGTGCCCAGGGCTGTAGAGATGCAGCTTTGTTACTGCCCTCAATTAAACTTAATGAGGGCTTGTGTTGACCAGTGAGAGTTGCTGGTGGGTTGTGGCCCAGGGATGCCTGAGAATTGCTGATCTAGAGCTGGGCATTGTTCGAGATGGGTTTGTCTCATGCAAATTAAATGCAAACCTGGGCTGTCAGCATGTTTCATGCTTGGGGCCTCTGTGGATGGTGGGTGAACTGCTGGCAGAGATGGGAGCTTCTCATTTAAATTCTGGCAGCAGCTACTATTGAGATTTCTGGTGTCAGAAAATCTTACAGATTTAGCAAGATATTTAGTGATCTGCCCAAGTAAAGGACTTTAGCAGCTCCTACCCTTGTCTTTAAACTGATTTATAATTGTAACAACTGGGATGATCTATGGAAGGTGTTGATGTTGCTCATGTGCCCACACACAGCATTAGTGGGCAGCTTCACCAGAGCCAGGGGACATTGTTTCTACTACAACTAAAGTTCACAATGCCAGGTGTCACTTTTGGAACTTGTAAACACACCCCAGGGGCTATTTGAGAAACGTGTGTTTAGAGCCAGGGTAACTGTGTCCAACATGCAGCACTTGCCTGTGGAAGGGCGAGCAGCTCACGGAGTAGACGGGCCCAGCGTGGGGGGAAAAGGCGAGTTCCACCGGCGCCCTGAGGGGAACGGAGCTGCCCGTGGGAGGGAGAGCCAGAGTCTGAGCTGCAGTGGAGCACCTCAGGGAATAGCCCCCCTCCACACCCACCACAAACACGTGGGGATCGAAGGGGGAGAAGGACAGCGAGGTCACCCCCATGGCTGCCTCTGCCCAGGCCAACTGGGAGAAAAGAGAGAGAGCTGGTGTGAGCACTGGAGCTCCAGGGAAAGGCAGACGTGGTCGGAGCAGCTCAGCCCAGCCTGCCAGGGACCCAGGGCACTGCTCAGCCTTCAACTGTTGCTGCTGCATCCTCCTACAGAGGGATTCTGTGAATTAATATTAGAAGCAAGTTCTCCATTCCAGCAGCTTCTCTTTAGAGTGTGGCAAAACCTTAGCTGTTGCCAGCCTTCCAACGATGATTTCAGTGTGGGAAAGGAGATGGGGATCAAGGGTTAGTGTGCGTGTTCAGAATGAGATTTTCCTGGTCCTTCTCGTGTGCAGGGTGAGCTCTGACACTTGGGCTCCGGGGTTTAGAGTGTTTTTGTAGGATCAGCTCTTTGAGCTGCTGAACTCACCTTCTTCAGCCGAGCGCTGCGAGGGATCTGCTGAGCCACCATGGTGAATCCGTCGGCCAAGGCCAGCCGCCCGTCCCGCTCCTCCCTCCACACCAGGATCTTCCCGTCGGTGGACACGCTCAGCAGCCGGGAGTGGTGTCTGTGCTTGGTGTCAGGTAACCAGTGAACCTGTTCCAAGTGCCACCAGCTCAGGTGGGGGACTGTCACAAAGGCCCAGCCCATGCTTGGCTGCCAGCGGTGCCTGGACCTGCCAGGACAACACGAGAGCGGGGCCAGGCAGCAGCCACTGAGCCTGGTACCAAACCAGCTGCTGCTGGGACTGGCACAGACACAGATGTGAGGAGAGAAATGCAGCCAGGTGTTCAGGCCTGAATTCTCTATTGCTGTTTCTATGGTTCACTGTCCTCACTTTTGGGATGGGGCATTTATGGCACTTTCACCCAGCTACAAACAGCAACATTTTCCTCCCTTTCAGATGAGGAAATACAGATTGGCCCCAGAAGGACAAAATCCTTAGGAAGCCAGACTGAATGACATGCTTGTAAATCCCCTCAGAGCAAGGGGCTTCAGGCTTCCACTCAAGGATCTACTTGTGTTCTTAAACCATCACAGGTATTGTTGGCTGCATCAGCATTAATAATTAGTTAAGTGTGAATGAACCTGCTCTTCAATTATCCTGGACAGAGAGAAGTGATTTTTTTACAGGTAAGTGTCTGTTCAGGAGCTAGATTTGGGGGAAAATAGCCAGCAAAAGAGACTACTGCTGAAATGCAGCAGCTTAGCTGTGGATAGGAAGCAAAGGGATGACAGAGCTGTGGCAACACTCACCTCCCCCAGCGCTGCCTGCTGCCTATGATCTCTGTTACCTGATAGACTGGGTCAGTGTGGGTGTCATCTGTCATCCCTGTCCTCCAGATCACAGGGTCTTCTGTCCTGCTGGTGTCCCACACCACCAGCTCCCCACTGAAAAGGCCACCTGAAAGGACAAAGATAGAACATCTCAGGCCTGATGGCTCAGACAAACACACAAATGGAGCTGTGGTGGGAACAGACCCAGCAGCTTCAAAGGTTGGGCAGCTCTGGACAGGGCACAGTCTGCCCTGGTGTAAGAGAACATTGTTCTGCTGAAGTAAGTATGTTCTTCCCTTACACCCCGGGCTGGATTTCCCTCTGTCATCTCTCTCTGAGGAGATGATATAAAGGCAGACATCACTAGAGGCAGCAAGCCCCAGTTCAGAGGTAACAGTGCACTTATCTGTGTTGGTGAGCATTAGTTCCTCAGTTTGAGGAGCTGCAATGCTGTTCCTTCTGCAGGAAATCTGAGGCTGAGCTCAGAGCCAGAAACCAAAGGATCCAGGCTGCAGGAAATAAGGGTGTGTTTCAGGCATGGTCTGAGGTAAGAGCAACCCACCAGCTATCAGTGAGGGCTGGGAGGGGTGGAAAGCCAGGCACATGACAGAGCTGGGAACATCCATCACCAGGTCAGGGTGCTGTGGATTCAACCCTCTTCTGTCCAGATTCCAGGTACAAACGTAGGATTTTTCTGTGCTCCAGTCCCCATCATCCAACCTGAAAAAGAGAAAGCCACGTCTTGCCCTGCCTGTCCCACAGAGGATCCCAGTCCAGCAGAGCTCTGGGATGCCCTGTGGGTCATTTCCATGTGCTGCTTTGTGGCCTGAAGGAAAACTGAGGTGAAGGGATCACGAGGGGATGGATCTCTGTGGGCTGGTTTATACAGTGTGTGCCAAGGCCCACGTCTGTGCTCACAGAACAAAGTGCCAGCCAGTAAATCTTAGGTATGATTCCCTATTCCAAGGCCTACTCACCATGCAAATAATGGGAACAATCAAAAGGGTGCATATGGAAAGTTCAGAGAAGGGAACTCTACTGAGGGTACCCACAGACACAGAAACCACATTCCCATCTGCAAACAGCTGTAGACTGGGAGAGCAGAAGGAGCAACCAACATACAGGTTTGCCCTGTTCTACTCTTCCCTACACATTCCCTCATGGGATACCCCTTTTGCTGGGGTTTTTAATCAAAGGGAATGGGAGCAGAAGGAAACAAGAGTAAGGGCAGCATTAGGGCCCACGAAGAGGAGGCTGTACAGACATTGTTGAATTACATGAATGTTTTGTCCAAGCCTCATTTCAGAAAGCCTTGAATGTGTGTCAGTTCATGTCTGTGGCACTGGGCATGAACAGGTGCCAGGTTCATCCAGGGTTCTCAGAGACCACATGAAACACCACGATCTCAGTGAAGATAAAGCACAAACCCCACCCACAGATATTTGCAAGTGCATCTGCTCTTTACATATTCTTTCCAAACAGAATCTACCTAGAAACAGTAAGATCATGTATCCATTTTCAGGGCAGGGGGAAAGGTAGAAGAAATAAGACATAATTTTGTTACTTTGAAGATGAATTATTTATATATGTGTTAGTTTATTACTGACAACAGAAAGCAAACATATCTAGACCTGAGGTCAGCCTGAGGTGTCCTATCAGCCTCAGCTGCACTCCCAATCCACCCAGATACTCACCGGCCGTAGGAACAGGCGATGACAGATCCCGTGGCATTCCATGAGACACTGGTGACCTGCAGGTTTTTATCCCGAGCCTCTGGGTATGACAAGGTATGCAAACACAACACCTGGGAGAGACCAAATCCAAGCACTGAAGCAGCAATCTCTGAACACAGAGACGTGAGCTCTGTGCCCACCTCTGATGTGACTGTGTTGTTACAGCCTGGGCTTCCCTCCGCCCGAGGACTGATGTGAAAAGGTTGTTTAATTCCTACGGGAAAACAAAGCCCCAACACAACCCTACCAAATCAACTGTCACTCCGTTACTGCCTTTCTCAGACTGCACAGCTCTGGAAGGCTGTGCCTGAGGATTCACAGCACCCCCCACGTGTGAGTCTGGCACTTGCTGAGCGGTTTGAAAACGCCAGTCCCAACGTTTGCTATCTGATACAAACTGCTTCCATTCCTGAGCACTGTGCACTAAACAAATAGAATCTAAGTAAGAAGAGCTGCCAAATCACTGACTGCAACTGTTCCTAGATCCCTGCTAGTCTGGAGTGCTCTAAAGGCACTGAAGAGAAGCCTGCACTGATTGCAGCCTTCCTTCTCACACCGCTGCTACAACTCGGTCACCAGCAGGAATAAGTTTTACCAAGCAAGGAGAAAGGTGGAAACCCACCCCCCCCAAACTAATCCAACTTGTAATGGTTAATTATTAGAACCTGGTAAGAACAATCACAGCAGTCAGGAATAGAACTAATGAGTCAGAGCCCCTGCAACCAGCCCTGCTTGGGCAATGACAAGGGTCTGAATTCTGCCACTTACTGTTTCATTCTGATCTGTCCAGTTCACTTCAAAGCCATCAAAGGCACGGCTTTCCCAGTTTTTATTTAGCTCTTTGATAACAGCGTCCTCCACTCTCTGAAGGAATGACAGAAGGCCAGTGTAATCTACTTGGACTTCTTGCTGGAAGTCTTGGAGAGCATCTTTGCCCTGTTCCGTCTGCACCGCGGCGTCCTGGCCTGTGTGAGACTGTGCTGCAGCTTCTGCTGTGGAAATTCTCTTAGTCTGGCAGCTTTTCTGGTAAAAGAAGACAGACAGTCTCTAATCCAAACAGGAAAACAAGTGTTGCACAAAGCGTTCAAAGCACCTTCTGGCGTTTCATAGAGACTTTCCAGCCCATCTGCACAGCTCTGGTTCATGGCTAAGCCTCCGTACCTGTGCAGGGGATGTATTTGTGACCTTCCCGAGAGCTGATGTGAGGCAGAGATGCCCGAATGCCAGCCAGGTTCAGGCCGTGCTCTAAAGCACGGAATGGGGAGAGCTGGAGAAGGCGAGAAAGCGGCGAGCACCGCACAGGTGACAGCGCCGCGTTAAGACCGCTCGAACCGCTCGGCGGCAGCTGCGCGGGCGTTCCTTTGCCAGTTCGTGTACGGGGGCCAAATCAGTAAAGGGCTGGAAGGGGCAGAGCCGGCGGGCACACACCGGCCCGCACCCGCACCGCCAGCGCCCCGCGGGGCAGGGCTCGGTCCCGGGCACCGGGACCTGCGGGGGGCCACGGAGGAGCACGGAGGGGGCAAGTCGGGGCACGATCCCGGCAGGACCGGGGAAGGCGCGGCCCGGCTCGGCCCGGCGGTACAAGAGCGCGGAGCGAGGCCATCCCGGGGTCTCTCACCGCCTCGCAGCGTGCGCTCCGGGCGCTCCTCCACAGCGACTGCACGTCGGCGCCGGGCGCCGCCAGGTCCGTGAACATGGCGAGGCCGGAGTGTGCGAGGGGGTCCCGGCGGGATCGAGAGTCCCGGAGCTTTGGGGGTCGTGGCCCGTCCCGCTCCCACCGCAGGCTCCGCCGGTTCCCATGGAAACGGGGCGATTGCGCGATTGACCGTTCACTGCAAGCGACGAAAAGCCCGCGGGGGCGTGGCCGCAAAGTGGAGTCTGGGCGGAGGCCCATGTTGGGGACGGGCACGGAGGGCTGTGCTGGGCGGGCGGCGGCTCCGTGCGGGAGAGGGGCACGGGCTGTCCCTGGCACTGTCACTAATGCTGTGGGTCCGGCGGGGTTTCTCTTCCCCCTCTGGCCGCCCCGCGTACCCCTCGCTGGGCCGCCTGGTCGGGCGCCGAGTGCCAGCACAGGCGGGAGGGCGCGGGGGCTGCCAGGAGTTAAGATGGCGGCGGGGAGGGGGCGACAAAGCTGAGGAGGAATTGTCGCTAATTCCAGACTCACGGGGGAATTCCCGCTCTGACTGGAGTGTCGCCGTGTGTTTGCCGAGGGAAGGGGGCCGGGGAGCCGGCTCCGAACGCGAAAAGCCCGGGGTGTGCTTGGACTCGTTGCTTTGCTCTTGCGTTGGTTGGTTTTGATGAGGGAATTGTGGTGATTTGTGCTGAGGGGGAATCACTGAGGGACCGAGCTCCTGGAATTACTGAGGGACCCAGTGCCTCCCGCCCGCTGGGCAGCTCTGGGAGTGTCCCTGGTACGGGCACAGCTGGATAACAGCTGGATAACACCTGTGCTGCTCCTGTCGCAGGGACAGGGACGGATGTCCCGCTTCCTTAGGTGATTGTTCCCAACAGGTAGCCCTGTGCCTAGAGTTTTTTTCAATCTGCAACTCCATTGGAACCCCCTGGTGATGAATGCGAGGGCTAAATTTAGCGCTGGCATGAGGAGGCACAGATGCACCAACTTAGGGGAGTTATTCCGGCTGTTGCTGGGAAGGAGCCTGGCCTGGGTGTGGGAATCAATAGAGTAGGAGCTCAGCAGTGAATTCTCCTCTGGAGCACATGTGAATCCATTTATGTCAGAGCCAATGCAATGGCTCTTCTGAGGAATCTAAAATATTTCACAATTAATAGTGAAATAAGACTCCCTAAAACTCGTGGTAAAGAACTATTATACCCATTTTACAGACAGTGAAACTGGAGCAGAAAGAGGTTCAGTGGCACCTCCTTCAAAGCAAAGAAAAAGTTCCAATGGAACTGAATCCTCCAGAATTTCAAATCCTGGCTGTGTATTCGCTGTGATTCTTCCCCTGGTTGGTGTGAACCTTCAGGATACCTCACAGAACAGCCAAGAACATAAATGCACCCATGGGTTGGACTGATGGTGCTTTTAGCCCTGTCATCTCTCTCTGACTTGCACAGGAGTTAATCTGAATTTCCAGAGTTCAAGTTTGGCATCTCCAGCAGCAACTTATTTTTCATCAGGTCACATGTCAGGATATGAATTACAAAACTTAATTACAAGTTGTACTCTGCTGTCCTTTCTACCAGTTTTAAGGCAAGTGAAACATCTCAAAAACACAGCTGTAGAACTCTAGATTTCCAACCAGGTGTCTGTAGCTGTGGTTTTGAGTCGACTTGATTATCTTTATTTCTCATTCAGCTTTCTGTTTCCACCTTTTTTAAAACATCCATTTACAAAGGAGCTTTAAAAAACATGACTGTTGGAAACAATGTCCTGGTTTTGTCACAGCAGGAGTTCAGTCACTTCTCTGGAAAAAATACTTGAGGTCCTGCCTCAGCTTTTTCATTAAAAATCTCAACTGCTGTATCATACACCAGTGTTCTGCTGCTGGTATTGGTGAGATCCAGTACAGCACTGCCTGAGAAAGGCTTAATTTTTAAGACATGAGCTTAAAGATGCAGGACAGTGACACGACCATCTGCCCCTTCATGAGTGGAATAAATATATTTTCTACTCAAATTCAAAAACCCTATTAAAAGGACAGAAAACAAGCATTGTTGGATGAGATTTTTCTACTGCAAATATTTAAATTCAGGAAGTAGTGGGACTTTTAAAGTTTATGTTGAATAACTGATACTAAATATTTGAACCCAGTAGCAGAGTGTTTTTTTAAGAGGTTCTTCATGTTTAAGATTTATCCTCTATAAATAGATCATCTTAAGTCATCATTAAATTATCTTAAATTGGTATGAGTAGAACTGCCAAGGCATATTACTGTTTAGAAGAGGAGTAAATATTACAAGTGTGAATTAATACACAAGGTGCCTCATCATAAAAATGCTAAACACAAACTGCAGTTTAAACACTTTAAATAACTTGTCAGAGGGAACTTAAGGAGGAAAGTTTGTAGTTTTTTGGGACGGCAAAGAGATAAGAAAACTGGAATTTGAGTACCAAAGAGACCAAAAATAAATCAACATTTTTTTCAGCCAGTAATATGCAAAGTTACTGCACATGTAGAACATGTTCCCTGGAACGTGGTGCATGTCTGGGCTTTTTTCTTCCCTGAGGATGAGAAAGGAGCTAACAGCTGCAGACAATGCCTGTTCTAAGTAACCACTTTGATCCTTCTTTATTCCAGTTTCTCTGGAGTTTCAATATATCAAAGGTGTTTCAAGAAATCTTATGTTGCTTTTTCTTTCTGGCTTGGCAGTATCAGATACAGGGATGGTTTTGTTTTCACTCCACGCCGGAAATAAGGCAAAATGGGGGATAACTGAGGAAGGGCTGTTCCTGGCCTGAGGCTGCCAGGTCTCTCTGAAGTGGCAGTTTTTACTACAGGGCTGATCTGTGCTCTTTCCTCTCTCTGTTTCATGAGACAAAGTGTAGGAAGTTTTCAATTTCACATAATGGAGCAAATCATCAGAAAACAACAGGAGAAGGTTGAGGTAAAGAGAGAACAGCCAGGGAAGAAGCACTGGGGGGGAAAAGCATCAAAAAAGGACTGAGCTGTAAGACAAGCTGCACTCTGGGGTCTGATCACTGTGACCTGAGCAAAACAAACACTCTGAGCTGCATCTCAGTAAAAATTCCCCCACTAGTGGGTGCAGTCTCTGCCCTGGATTTGTGATAAATGAAACTATTCAGTTCTGTGGAGGCTCCAGACAGGCCAAACATCAGATTGTACCCAAAAATAGAGAGACGTAATTGAGCCTTCCACTTTTACACCTTCCCCTCGGCTCCCTCCACCCCAAACAGATACAGTAAAACAACATGCACAGATCAGTCCAGCCATGAGAAAGGGCTCTTGAAACTCAGACTGGCAGGGAGGGGCTTGAGACATGATTGAAGGCACTGCCTTTTGCTGAGCGATGGTTTTGTTCAGAGGAACAGAACTTTTACATCTTCTCCTTTATTCACAACAAACCACAGCCAACCAACAAAACTCTCCAAACAACAGCAAGGGCTTGTTTCATAGAATTGTCACCCCAGGACCTACTTGTATAACCAGCTTGTATAACCAGCAAGACCTCGTTCTGTTCCCTGGTTGTTCCTTTCCCACCTGTGACTGGGAATGGCCCAAGGTGACAGATTTGGTCTGGCTGAGGTCTGGGTACTGAACTATTGCCTTTGCATTAACCAAAGGATGGAATATGGAGTTTGAACTGGCTTTGTGCTGACACTTTGTGCTTGTTATTGGGATATGGACAATATCTGATCAGTTATCCCATATTTGGCTTTTGTTAGAGTTGTGATGTTAAAATCCACCAAACCTGAAGGCAGAAAAGGTCCCCACAACTGTCAGTGTTGAACACAATGTCTGTGCAGCCCACCAGGTGCTCAGTACCTTGGTGAGGGTTCGGGTCCTTGTGCAGGCCTGAGGTGTTCTCTCAAGCTCTGTGACTCCCTTACCTATTTACTCCCAGTCCATCCTAACAGGCTCATGTATTTTCTCTAATTTCAGACCTTCTTTTTCCTGTTTCCACCCTGCAAATGCTGTACCCTTTTTGCTTTAAAAACCTATTTCTCCCTCTCATCAGAAAACATGTTGCCTCATTTCTGATGTCCTGTTACACAGGGACATGATACATTATCCAAAGAATCCATCTCCGTTAAAATCATGGATCTGCTGTGCTCTGCAGAATTACAGTAGGGGACTCATAAAATATGGGTGCAATTCCTTGCCCTGTGCAGGTATTGTTTATCCCACATTCCTTCCTTGATGATTAATAATAAGACAAAGATTTTAGTGGAGTGTGACCAGACCAGGAAGGAGCTGGGGGAAGGTTTTGTGGCAGGTGGCAGCAAGTCACCACCACAGGGGCACAAAGGCACTGCCAGCGGGGTTGGAACCGCAGTGGGGCTGGCACAGGGCCGAGCACCGGGGATTGTCCAAGGAGGCATCTGTGAAAGGCTCAGGATCCCGAATCCTGGCTGTCATGGGGCTCTGAACTTGGTGGCAGCTGGGAGCCTCTGCCTTGGGCAGGGCCTCAGGGATGTCACAGGGTGATTGGCAGTGTCTCTCCTGGTTTGGGCTCAGCAGCCTCCAGTTCCTGCTGAGTTCGTAGCAGCACGTCCAGTATCTCATCCCAGACATAAAGGTACAATCTGCTGTGCCATTCCTAAAAGGGACCTGACCCTTTGCAGTGCTGAAAACAACGAGATCCCTTAAATGAATCCCTTTTTCAGTAACCATGCATGACTAAAAATTAGTTATCTCTTCTGTACATCACTTCATCAACTCGTACTATGTCCACTATCTCAAACAGCTATTGGAATTTTAATTGCTATGTCTGAAGCAGCTGGTTATCTCAGGAGGCATTGTGGACAGGTATTGCTCATCTGAATAGAACTAGTTCTCCTTTGCAGAAGTGTTGTTTCAAAAAAGGACATTCAGAAATAAGTAGTTACATCCCACTTGGGACCATCAGATCTGTGCTTATGTAAAGCAAGCAAGCAGAATTTGCATGATAGTTCTTGATTGCTCTTCAGAAATCTGTATATTTGTTTAATTTCAAGCACGCTATTCTCATTTCTTAAACATTATTTCTATGAACAATGAGTGATCAGTAAATACATCATAGCTTTACTGGGATACAGAGATGTAATGTAAGAGTGGAGAATAAAATAATGCTCCTACCATGATGTCAACTAATACAGCAAGAAAGAGATTTGCAAGGACTCCTCTTACTGGTAGAAATTTCACCTCCATTTAGAGAATTTGCATATTGCCACGCTAGCTAGACCAGCAAAATCACTTAGTGTGAAAGCCACTTCTGAAATGGCAAATTAAAATAGCTCATTTTGATTGGTTTGTTATCCCAAGTACAACGGGGATCCCAAAGGGTCCTGGAGCATATTATACAAACACACAGAGCTAACTTCACAAAATTATGCATTGCAGGAAGATTATCACCTTCTCAAAAGCACATGGAAGATGAAGAGAAGCAGAATATCTTGTACAGACAAATTGGATGTGTCAGTGTGAGTGTTTCAACTGCTGCAGAAAATGCCAAGTGATTTGTAAGGATCACTTTCCTTTTATCGCCTCCCTTTATCTTGTAGCAGTGACAGGCTGGGACTCAGAAATCACAGAAGGAACCACCAATGCAGCCCGTTTCTGTAACTTTTTTATTCACTATATATGTGTTCCTAACACAAAAACTGATCTCAGTCCCACTTAAAAAAAAAAAAGAGTGAAAACATGACAAAACAGGGCTTAAGCTGCATGACTGTGGCTCTCTGTGGAGGAGTGTAAAAGACAATTGCCCCAGTTACATGCTGGTTTTGGAACTCCATGAAGCCTAAGCCTATTGAAATATATATTTGGGAGTGGAGGGGAGGGAGGATGCTCTGGAATGAGGCCTGGAGCTGGAATGCTGTCGTAAAGACAGCAGGAGGAGGGAGAGCCATAAACTGGCTGCGATCCCCAAATTTAAAAAAAGGTCCGGAAACATTTTAATGCCAGATTATGTGACACCTTTCAGTCCTGGTTTTTATTTTTTTTCTTTTGTCCTTAGTTCTCCATCTAGTTGACTGAAACTTTTCCTATTTATGCCCCCAACTGTGCAAGCTGGGTTGACTAAAGCATTTTTATTTTTCTCTACTCCAGCCTGACAAAGTCCTGCTTATGCAACAGCTTATACCTTTAATAACAGCGATATAACTGCATCAGAACTAAAAAAAAATCACCCAGATTTCTTAGCACCAAGGCCTGAGAGAACTTGCTGCTGTGCTGGGATGTGACAGGAGGCAATTTATAAGGAATTAACTCTGACAGTCACTTTATACAGCTGATTTTCAAAGATCTAGGCACTAAAGATGTGTTAATGAGGGTACCGAGGCTTCATAATTAATTATATTAGCATCTCTTTGTTACTCCCTACAACAGGAGTGCCTAGTTGACATTTCAATGGGAGGCTGGTGGTGTTCTTTGGGATTATTATCCAGGAGTGCAGTTATACCTTAGCTCCCAGAGGGGAACTTGCATGGAAATGCCGCTGTGAATTGGAAGGGCCTTTGGATCTCAGGAAAAGCCCTTGAAGGAGACTCTGCTGGAAACTGAATGGATGTCAGGAAAATTTCTCTAGCCTGGAATCTCTCTTCAGATATGGACTCTCCTCCCCCTTCATTTCTGCTTTCCCTTCCTTCCCTCCCCCCTTCCTTCCCAACCCACAAGGCTTAAGAGCCACAACATCCAGCTCTTACTGAATGTTTAGTTCCAAACCCCTAAAGGAAGGAATACTGACCTGAACGAAACAGAGAACAAAGTAACCTGAAAACAGGGAATATTTTCACAGGCTTGAGTTTTCAGTGCAATAAAGCCAGAGCTGCCAGAAGGAGTCCCAGAAGTGGTGAGTCAGATAATAAATGTACGGCTGTGGTGGGAGGGAAATGGTCTCGACTTTGTTTAATCCCACCCCACCCCCCCTTAGAAAGGCAGATGAAATTATTTTCCAGTCATAACCCTGTGAAAACAAACATGGAGTTTAAAGGTTATTTCCTTTGTTTTGACTCTGAAAAGGGAAGGATGATGATTTGTCAATGATCTCAAATTCTGCTCTAAAAGTTTTTCCAGGATCACCTGAGGTGGCAGAGCTGCTGTTTTGTTTATTGATATATTCCACTTGCTTGTGTTAATTTAAACAAAACTTACCAAAAAAAAAAGCTGTTTTTTCACACCAGTTGCAATTAGAACCTTGTCATGGTTGGGCTCAGTTAAGGGCAGTTGGACAAACACCTCTAAGTGAGACCTGTGCAACATGTTCCTCACTCCTTCATTACTCCCTTCAAGGGACTCTCTTTCTTGTGACATTGTTCATGCATCTGCACCAGGGAACCAGCTCAGAGTACTAGTCTAAGTTAAAAATAAATGGAGTTTATGGGGACTATTTCTAATTGAAATCAGTTCCCTGATTCAATTTAACATAGGGCTGCACCAGGAAAAAAAAAGCACTGGCACAATGCAGGGACAGTGTGAAGGGGAAGAGGGCAGGAGTGTGTGGTGGGGAATGCATAAGTAGGAATTTCTACCAAAAAATAGGTTGTCAAACTATGTCCTGAAAGACTTTACATTCCTCCATGCCAGAGCCACCTCTTTGCTTTGTGAGCAGGTAACACCTTGCAGGACTCTCAGGACTCCCGGAGCTATATAATGCCAAAAAATAGTAACTGTTCCTACAGACTGACACAATTAACCAAATTCCACTCCCAGATCTTCACTGTCAGCAACTCGTGCAGCACTTTCTGCAGCCCAAGTTGGAGCCCTGTCCTGTTCCTGAGTTCTGTCTCCAGCTCTAATGAGCAATAACTGAATAACTCTGGCATTCTGTTCACCTACCAGGAAAAGAATTACTTTCCTCACAGAGCTTCTTATATTTAACTAGATTTTTTTAATGAGCTTTGACATTCTCAGATGAAAAGAACAATGTGTACAATGTCTATTACAGCAAAACCTGTATATGACAGATTCCTACATGTTTGCCTGTCTTTTGCCTCACCTTTCCTGTCACCACACTCCTACACAGGCCTCAAGACACGCTGCAAATGTTTGAGTAATGCCAACTTCAAACCCCAGAATTGTCATTAACATCCTCACTCTTCACTGAGCAATGTTATGTTTATTTTAATCTGATGCTTTTTGGATAGAGACAGAGGTTACTCCCCCTGAGAGTTCAAATATCAATAGTGGGAATCACAAGGGAAGTTTTTAATGATTCCCACAAAACCCGCTGCCACTTGGTAAGGAGACAATGGATGAAATACAGAGTGTAAAATCTGTCTCTACTGCTATTCCTGAGGGACCAAATCTAGAAGTGTTACTCAACTTTGCTTAGGATTCAGCAAGAGTTTTCCTGCTGCAGGACTGAGGAGATGATAAATAAGAGTTTGGAGAATTGGCCAGAGTTAAAATCCTGGAAAGCAAACATTTATAAATTGTGTCTGTAGAAATGTTGGCTCCCTTTTAATTTCCCTGTGAGTGGAGAAGAGGGAGGGGATCTTCTGTACATCTCCTTGCAGGAGAACCCACAGAAGCACAAAGTATAGTTTTTCCTTAGTTATCCTAAAGCTTCAATTCAGCATTCATTTCATTTTTTACTACTGTCACTTCCATGCTTTTTTATCTATATTTATTGTGTTTCCTTAGAAATCCTCTCTAGCACAAGAGCTTCTGAGAGGAAATTCAGCCTTGCTTCAGATAGAGCATCACTGAAGGCAACTGAGGAGCTACTTCCCCTGGGAATTATTTCAGGGCCTTCTACATAAAAATTTGGTTGGCACAAGTATTCCAGAACAACTCCCAGTATAAATCCTCCTGTATTCCAGTTTGAAAGTGTATTTATTTGTGATTGATCATTTTACCTAGGAATACTTCTTGTCAGTGCTCAGTTTTTCTCATGAGAGCTTTCATTACACAGATCATCTGTAGCAAAATAAAGCCTCAGATGGAGACACAAACCCAACCACAACATATACCATTTAATCACCAGCTGATTTCAAATAAACATCTGGTTTTTCAAACATTTTTGTGAAATTGTAGCTGTATTGAGCTTGGTTGAAGTCTACTATTGCCTCACTGCAGGATGGACTGGCTCTAATAACAAAATTCACAACTGTACACCTTATCTGCAAAATATGAACAAAACATTCTTAAGCACCCACAAAGCTTATGTCTCATGTACAGAAGTGGCTCAGGTTTCATGGCCTTTCAATGTCATTTAAGGTTTTTCAGAATATTTTGCCTGCCTCTTTGCCTCTGATACCTGGGAGTGAGCACCTGACCATCCATCTCTTCAGGGATTCCAAGCAGATACTCTGGTAAGTTAAAAATGTTGCTATAGGAAAAAGTAAAAATCAGGTTTAGCAACTATGTCTAATGGGAATTTCAGCAAAAATAAAAATAAACCCCAATGTAAATAGGATCACTGGATTTATTCAGCTACACACTGTTAGTCACTGCCTGCTGTCAGTGTCACTGACCTACTGTCCTGCTTCAAGCCACTTATCAGCCCCGAAATATTTTCATCCCAAGGTTTAAACTGCAACAACTGCAGGGACACGTGGAAGATTCTTCTGTCATTATCTCACCATTCAGTTCTAACAGGACGTACTTGCCTGGGTAATGGCTGTGCCAGACTGTTTGTAGGGCCGGGGAGGCTCAGCGGTTCCTGAGGGCTGTCACACTGATCACACACAGCAAACCAGCCCCTGCTGCTCCCAGCCAGCCCTGATATGCCAGTCAGGCTTTGCTATCAAGTCCAAGCTTATGTGTGCTCCACATGTGCCTTCAACTCACTTGTGTGCCCAGTCATTTAAAAATGTTCGTAGACTCTACAAAATTAATATCCATACTCATAAATTTCATAGAGTCTAAAAAATTCCAAGGGGGAACCTTTGTTCCTAATCCAGAGCAAGTTTCCTGTGGCAGACCAGGCTCCCAGCATAGATGTACAATTGTTAAGCAGTTGGTTGCATTTCAGGGGTGGTAAAATGATCCTTGGTTTGTATTTCTCTACTACAATCTCCATAAAGGCTGTGAGATTCTTTGGGATGGAAGGAGGTAAAACTGTGAGTTGCTACTAATTATATTGACTTGCATGATTTTCTATATGCCCATTTTGCACTGCAGAAATACTTAGGAGGAAATGTGCTCTTTCTTCCACACATTACTGTGTTGGATTTGAGAGGATTTAGCACATTTTCTAATTTCATTTGCCAAACTAGGGGTTTGTGTTTAAAATTTACAGCTGACTTCGAATTCCAGGAATTAATCATGATTACCAATCATGTCTCTGTCTTGTAGTAACACACCTAGCCAAGGATAGATATACTGGGAGATCTGAACTTTCACCTCAAGGAGCAAATATAAGATTTCCTTTACAAAGAAGCTCTGTTTAGTCAATTCTTGAGGAAAACATGCAGTTGCTTCTACACTCTCTAAATTGTAAGGCCATTAATCATTATCAGCTGCTGCCAAATCCCCCCCAATTTTATTAATTAGCCTGACAAAGTCATTACCATGGGAAGGCTGCAAAGATGTAACTCCCTGATTTGTGAGCACTCAGTACTCAGGCACTGCATGTGGAAGATGCCACAGTTTTGCAGCTTGAACTGTGCAACCTGAAATTCAAACACAAGCCAGAATCCTGACTCTGTAGTATGTAATATGTAATGTAATATGAGGAATGAGCTGTTTGTGATATAGGCAGCACAGCTACTTGGACAGTGCAGTTCAGGGGAAAATGCTACTGTTCTGTTTGATGTAATCAGAGTAGTTGATAAAGGTCTTACAAGAAGATGAGAGAAGAAGGATGTAAATCTTCTCTGAATACATTCACACCCCTCCCCGTATCTCAGGATTATAACTGTACATTTATCCCCTTAACAGTTATTCAAGGACTAAAACTGCCTTAGAGGTTTAGAAAATGAAAAACATTAGAAAGAAGTGAAAGGAGGTAACTGAATATTTAGCAATTAAACTTTCAAATTTTTTGTTGTGTGTTTGGGGTTATTTTTGTTGTTATTGTATCAGGGATATTAAACCCAGTTATGTATTAGGTCTGAGCATCACCTGTCATTTCTGAAAGTCTTGTGTAACAGCAGGTAACTCATGTAACAACGAGGGTTTGTGTCACACAGATACCACTCTTCTTCCTTTGTAATGAAACTCCGTGGGGTTTGTGTACATACACAGAGGAGCAGTTTCAGGCTGAGTTGAGAGCTGTGTTGCCATTTGCTCTTTCACAATATTTGAGTCATGTTCCTCCTGAGTGAGCAGCAAGAACAAACACTAAATGAAATCAGCTGCAGAAGCCACTGGGTGCTCTCCTCTCATCCTTCCCAGGGCTTAACAACGACTCTAACTCAGAGGCTTAGTTTTACTTCTTCATTTTTCCATAGAGCAAAGAGGAGAGTGCAGAGAGGGCATCACTCTGGGAATTGTCAAATTCTTTGAGCCAAGCCCCAGCAGCAAGTGAACATCTGTTGTTTTGAGACCTTTTATGAAATGTCCCCAGAAGTTAGACCGTGGTTGGGCTGTACAAGGAAGGCTCTGTTTGGAAAAGGAGAAAATCCAAGCTGTTAAAGCAACAGTACCTGGTCAGTGGGAGGAAAGGGATGTAGAACTGGAGAAAATGTACTGATGTTCACATAACTTTTGTAACAGGAAGAGAACTGAGGAAGAGTTAGGACAAAAGGTGTTTTAGGAAGCTGGGAACAGCACATCACCAGCACTAAACTGAAGCAAGCAAGCAAAAAAAAAAAGAAACTATGTGAAAGAACACCTCTTCCTTCCCCCAAAACTGAACTCTCTGCTTTCTTTTTTCATATGAAAACACAGGTTTGTATTTTGTGTCTAAAATGATATATGTTTATTTTAATATTTTATATATATTATTATATATGTTATTTTTTAATATTTGGATATATTTACATTCTTTTAAATATATATAATTAATGTGCACTTTTTTCTTTTATAATAGCTAGTTTTAGGGCAGTATAAACAGATAGTGGAAATGTGTTTTTAACAGTATAGCAGTTAAAATGAATGATTACTTGACTTTGGATACATCAGTGGATCACCTTGATCATGTACTTCAGGAATACCAGGTAATTTATAGACTAAACAAGGGATTTTAGTAGGGAGCTGGCAGATACTGCTTGGATCGTTATGTTCCTGCTTGGAATTAGCCTTCAAACTTTGCACTGCTATTTCAAATTACAGACCTTCAAAGGCTAATCTAGAGAAAGACAAAATAACAGTAAATTACAGGTGAGAAATGAGGAAAAAGAAACCCCAAGGAAATACACCTGCATAGTCAAGAGACCCAAAGGAAACAGGAGGAAGAAAACCAAGCCCTACACACGAGCTTACCTTTTCTGAATGGGAAGATATCCATTTTAATTGATGTTGGGAGGTGCAGGCAGAGTATGGAAGGAGTTACCTTGCTGTGAAGGGCTTCAGAAAGGCCTTGGGACACCCCTCTTGGGAAGGATATGATAATCTTGCATTTATAAAGCTGTGATGCTTTGCTTCCCTTTTGTGACCAGTGGTGGTCATTGCTGTGTGTGAAACCAGAGAACGAAGGGATGGCAGCTCCTCTCTGCTGGTCTTTGCCCAGGGAAGCACAACCCAAATCCTGGACATGTGGCAGCTGTTGTGGGTGGCAGTGGAAGCAAAGACAGAGCTGGTGGGAAGTGACAGCTGGGAATACAAAAGGAAAAAAACAATTGGGATTTGGAAGCAACAGGTGGGAGTAGGAACCAAAAAACGAAAGTCAAGACCCCTGAGGAGGCAGGAACTAATCCAGGCCTTGTAAGGGCAATTTGATGAGGCAAAAGAGGAAACAAGCAGGGAGAATGGGCTAATGTGTGACTGAGAAGCAAATACAAATGGGTAACTCCTATTTCCTCGAAGCTGTACTTGTTTCTCAGCCCGATCTGTGTCATAACACTCGTCTATGACTGATGTGGTGCTGATTTCAATAGAAAAGAGTGACTTGGCTGTTCCTTTAAGAGCAAACCCGGGTAAGCTGTAGCTGTGAAGCTGCACTGAGCTCTTCCATGACAGGTGGACAGGAAAGGGACAAAATGGGTTATTTAAAGTCCTGCTGCTCTGGGTGCAGTGGCAGGTGCTGGCAGGCGGCTCCGTGACCTTCTGGAGCTGTGCTCCCACAGTGACGGGCTGGGTGTGACTGACAGGGCTCTGTGCCCTCAAACAAGTTATTTATATGGGCTTGTGTAGTCTTGAGGAGGCTCAGGGGGGACCTCATCACTCTCCACAACTACCTGAGAGGAGGTTGTAGTGTGGTGGGGGCCAGTTTCTTCCTCTGTATCTTCAGTGAGAGGAGCAGAAGAAATGGCCTTAAGCTGATATGGGCAATTCAAATCAGATATCAGAACAATATTTTCACTGTTCAGGTGTCAGGCATTGGAATGGGTTGCCCAGGGAGGTGGTGGAGTCACCATGCCTGGAGGTGTTGGATGTGATTTAGGGGTTACAGAGCACTTGGTGCATAGTTGGACTGGATGATCCCAAAGGTCTCTCCCAGCCTTGGTGATTCTGTAAGTGCTTTGGGACACATCCCAGCTAAAGGAGGCAGTGCAGGGAGACAGGGATCACTACATTCCCAGGGGGAAACACGACTTCGCCGGTGGCTCTGAACCCGGTCCCGAGGGGCCGCCTCTGGCGGCGGGACCACGCAGCACTGGAGCTTTTTGGGACCACTTGGGACCATCTGGAGACAGGTGCCCCCGAACACCATTGCTGCCCCTTCTCCTTCCCCGTGCCGTGTGTCG
>NW_021940039.1:5830348-5841245 GCF_001715985.3 Manacus vitellinus | reverse complement strand
CCGCGAGCTGCCGCTTTCGAGGCTTTTTTGTTTCTAACCCTCCTTCTGAGCGTTCTCTTTGCTGTTTGGAAGGTGGCGTGTGCCCAGACGCGCTGTTTCTATTGATATCTCAGTCCTCTCTAAATTATTTCACATTCCCTCGAATGTGTCGGTCGTAGTAAACGCGGCTTACAACGCTTTAATTAAATTGCTGCTCATGTGTCACGGTTGACTTTTAAATTAAGTTGGCTTGTAAAACTGTGGAGGGGGACGTGAGCTGTGGTTTTCTGGGGGTGAACTCACTTTAGGGCCGTTTTGTCAAACTTTCCTGCACTTCATCAGCTCCCAGTGCACCCTGTGAGGCTGAAGCTTTGAGGCCTTATAGGACTTCTGACATTTAGTAGAAATCCCCGGGTGCTTTTACAGTAGATCACTAGAAAAGGTCTTAAAGAGAAGCCCCAGGTGATTTGTCAGGCTTGAGAATGAAGGGATGTTGACACATTTTCGTTTGTTTTTCAGAAAAAGAGCAACAGGAAGCAATTGAACACATTGATGAAGTACAGAATGAAATAGACAGGTAAACACTATCAAATTTTTAAAACGTTTGAGCAGAAATTGAAGTGGAACTGTCAAAGTAAAAATATTTAGTAACCTAAGTGCTTAGTAGTGCTCTCTCTGTTTGAACTCTGCCAAGACATACATGTGTTCTGACTTGATTAGAGGCTTTAAAAAAACCAAAGAACTGTCCTGGTTTCTTGCTTAATTGTGTAGAGTTAAAAAGGTACAGCTTGAGTTTAAAATTTTAAATTAATTGTGGTAGTTTTGATAACAGCAGTGTATTTTCTGTTGGGTTTTTGAGATCGTGTGTGTTATCTGGCAAAAGTATTTCCCTGTTTGCAAGCAGAACCAAGAACTTGGTTAAAAAGTCGGCTTTTATTATATATTTTTATTACAATATCGGTGTGCTTGTAGAATAACACATAGAAAATGTCTCTGAAATGTTAGTTTTATATGTCAGAGCTCTCTGGGCTGTGGATCTTTGCCTGGATCTTCTCTCCCTGCCCACTGTCCTACAGGGACTGCAGGTGACTGTTGGGGCTCTGACCCTGTGAAGCTGTTGCAGTGTCAGGGCTTTCCCTTTTTACAACAACAATCAAATGTTATGTCTTCAGATTTTACTTGCATGGGGTGTAAAATTGCTGTGGCTTCCTTGCCTGCCCAGAAGTTAGAGCAGGTGATGGTGTTGTGTGTTCTCCATCTGCAGGTCTTTTGCAAACAAAATGTGTAAGGGGTAAAACACTACTTTGCTTTGCATAAATAGAGGTCCATTCTAGCAAAGCATTGTGTGTTGGGAAGGTTCCATTAAGACCAGTGAGATTCTTCTGGCAGGGTGTTTAATAGTTGTTACAGCTCTGGGCCTCAGGTTTTTTGGGATACTTCATTAGTTAAAGATGGCAGACTGATCTTACCAAACCCATTCAGCTCTTAGTTAGCTACTTATGGTGTGTCCTTAACTCCCAGTTCTCTGCCTGTGGTTAACATGGCTCCTTCTGTTACAGACTGAATGAACAAGCCAGTGAGGAAATTTTGAAAGTAGAACAGAAATACAACAAACTCCGCCAACCATTCTTCCAGAAGAGGTCAGAGTTGATCGCCAAAATCCCGAATTTCTGGGTAACAACATTTGTCAACCACCCACAAGGTATATTCTTAATAGCCCTCCTTATTTCCCTGTAAGTTCAGTATTGGCTTGCTTGTTACATGGGTGTCTTGCAGCTCTGAGGGTCTCGTACAGTTGTCACTGGTCACACCAAAAACTTCCTTTCTGTCCTAGGTTGCATTTTATAAGTTTTTATTTCTAGCACTTGTTGACAAAAGAACATCTTGTTCACTAATATACTTCAATCTTAAAATGCCTGCATTTTAAATGGCGACTTTCCCACTTTATTCAGTGCATTGGGCCCTTAAAGTAAAAAGAAAAAATAGGATTCTAGTTTATTTGGGTGTTTTGAATTGGAAGTGAGCTCCTTGGGACTCTTCACAATAAACTTTCTGCAAAACAAGTTTGTAGACTGCTTAGAGTGGGCAAACAACAGGCATGAAAATCTGTGTCAAAGAAGGGTACATGGATGTACATGGTGTTTGCTGCTCTTTTAACACTAAACTGCAACAAGCAAATATATAAAGTTTTCACCTCAGCAAATGCAAATAGTCTGTTGGCTGCTAACTGGAATTAAAGGAGCTGGTTTGGACAGATGTGTTGCTTTTAAGATTGATCTTACTATCAGCTTCCTGTATTTTGCCTGCATGATGTGCATTCCATGGCTTTGTTAATGTGGGAATTCCTCATTCTGCCTCAGTATCTGCACTGCTGGGAGAAGAAGATGAGGAAGCACTGCATTACTTGACCAGAGTTGAGGTGACAGAATTTGAAGACATCAAATCAGGTTACAGAATAGATTTTGTAAGTACTTTAAGTGATTCCTTCACTTGTGATTTAATGGGTTTTTTTGATGTAATTGCATGTTGGGCTCTAGTTTATAACTTAAGAGATTAAATTATTCATTTAGTGCCAGCTTTGACCTGGCCTGTGTGTTGCCATTCTCTGGGTTCTAATTCCTTGCTTTCCACTCTGCAGTATTTTGATGAGAATCCCTACTTTGAAAATAAAGTTCTCTCCAAAGAGTTTCACCTCAATGAAAGTGGAGACCCTTCTTCAAAATCAACTGAGATCAAATGGAAATCTGGGAAGGTATGTAGAGCATCTGGGAGAGCTGATGGCTGCTGTGTGATGCCATCACTTTAATTACCTTCCTTTTGCTTTTTTCCTTTGCATTGAAGCTGCTCTTTCTTCCCCTCTCACTCCCCTAGGCACTTCTCTGCACACATAGCTCTTGGCTATCTTGCAGGGTTTGGAATACCCCATTTCCATGGAGATCCTTAGTGGATTCTCTTGCTCAGTTGAGCACCACCGTTAAAACAGGGAAAGCACAAGTGTGACCAGGTGGAGAAATTACCAAGTGCAGTAGTTTGTCTCTTCCTTGGTCAGCATCTAGACTGATGTTGTTTTCTTAAAATAACAATTAAATAAGGAATTCTGAGGACAGTTGTTTGGGGATCAGATAGTGGGGTGTGATTTGATTTTATTTTTATTTCCTCGACTTCATTTCCAGACACCACATCTTTGTAGAAGTTGTAGCCACACAATAATGTGGATATACCTGTAATCCAGGCAGCATTCAAACATAATTTATTTGCTGTAGTTCATTTCTGTAAAAGTTGGAAGCACTTTCATGTTACTCTGAAGATTTTGAACTGACTATTTAAAAGTAGAACTGAGGGTCGCAGTTAAGTTGCTATTGCTTTGTCACCCTCAGACCAAGGAGAAAACTTAATCTTTTTTCATTGAGAACTAGAACTTTTCTACAAGAACTTAGAGTCCTGTACAAACCAGTTAAGTGATCCTTACAACATACCACAAAATCAGATTGAACTCTGCTGTTGTTCTTCATTAAACAGTGCAAACCTACAAATGTGATTCTTTCAAGAAAACAAATACTAAAAGTTTGGAGTTACTGTGTGATCACAAATTTTTTTTAAATAGTGGATAGTAATTTTCAGGCTTGGCAAAAAGATTGTTGCAAACTTACTACACTTACAGAACTCACATATGTTCTTGTGACCCTGTGTTTGAGCGGTTTGTGTGGTTTTTTTTTTTTTCTCCACTTACTACAAAGAATGGCCTGAAGACTTCAAAGCAGGAAACCTTAGGCTAAGAAGGCCCAGACAGGTCTTTATCTCAAGTTAAATACAGAGCTTAGAGGTGTGGAGCCTGTTTCCTAAATGGGGTGCATTTAGTAGTCGTAGCATCCAGTTGCTACTCTTGAGTAGCATTTAGCTGTTGTGAGACCTTTTAAATTCAGTGTATCATTAAATACTTGTCATACTTTTGCTTCTTTGGGGTAGGGAAACATCAATCAGATGTGGGATTCTGTGAATTTTCGTGTTTCTGTGGAAGTCATTGAAAGAAACAGGCAGGTTTACTGTTCTCTCATGTTCATGAGAAATGCACTATTTTCTGGGAGTTGTTTGGGTTCCAAATGTTTCTTAAAGACTTATCCTGAATGAGGAAGAGAAGGTGACTTATTGTGTGTGTTTAGACAAGTAGGCTTCTAAAAATGAAAAAAAACCAAGAAAACTTCAGTAAACTTCTTAACTTGCTTTTCAGGACCTGACAAAACGTTCAAGCCAGACACAGAACAAAGCCAGTAGGAAGAGGCAGCATGAAGAGCCAGAAAGCTTCTTCACCTGGTTCACTGACCACTCTGATGCAGGGGCTGACGAACTAGGAGAAGTCATCAAGGATGACATCTGGCCAAATCCATTACAGTACTACTTGGTAGGTCCAGCCCTGAGCAGGGACACGGGGCCCACAGCAGCTCTGTGAGAGAGAGGGAATTTGAGCACTGTAGTTGATGTTGCAAATGTGTCTTTAAGGTTCCTGACATGGACGATGAAGAAGGGGAGGGAGAGGAGGATGACGATGATGATGAAGAGGAGGAAGGATTAGAGGATATTGATGAAGAAGGAGATGAAGATGAGGGGGAGGAAGATGAAGATGATGATGAGGGAGAGGAAGGAGAGGTGAGTAATTTTGCCCTTCGTGCCATCCATCTCTGGTGTGTGAGGGATCTTGTAAGAATACCAGGCTGTTGTTAGCAAGGTGAAATAGCTCTTTTCTGTGCTTCAGGGTGTTTGGAGGGGAGGAACAGAACTGCCACTACTTGTGGAGTGGTTTCAGTGTAGTAATAAGTATGTTTGTGTATATGAGAAACACTGTGTAAATATGTAGTTATAGTAAATTTCTAAGGGAGGTGCTCCAGAAGAACGAGGATGTAACAAAATTCTCAGTTATTCAGTGAACATTCTAGCAGTGTTTTACACGTAAATAGCTTTTGTTGATGCATCTAATCATCCTCCCACTTTTTGGTTTATTTCTGCTTGTGGCCTGCTTAGCTAAGACTCTCTGTTGGGTTCAGGAATTAAAAATTTCCTTAAGTAGCAAGTGGAATTCCAGGATCAGCATCCAGGGTGTTGGGAACTTAAAACATTTTTGTTTCTCATAACTGGGTGTGGGGTGTCCGAGCAGCAAAAACTGCTTGCACTGGGAGATCTGCTCTGGGCTTTATTTTGTAACCTTGAATTTGCCATGTGAAAGTTGAAGCATTTCACAGTTTAAAATGAGGGGGGGAAAAAAGATGAGCCCTTCACTTCCCAAATGTTAAACTCATCTCAATGCTTGTAGTGATTCTAAGTCACGCTTTTTCTCAAACCTTTGTGTTTTCATTGGGACATCCAGGTATTGAGGGATTTCTGGGCACTCAGGGCAAGTGTTTCCCACTCCCTAGTGAAGAGGGGAATGAGATGATCCTACAGCACACACTGAGTAACTCTGTAGCCTGTAGGGTGGTACAACAACTCTGATCACTCACTGCATTTGCTATCTGAAGTTTAGTGATTTAGATTGTTTTAACTGTTGCTTATCTTTCAACAGGAGGATGAAGGAGAAGATGACTAATTGAACACTGATGGATTCCAAACCCCCTTTTTACCTTTTTAATTTTTCTCCAGTCCCTGGGAGCAAGTTGCTGTCTTTTATTTCTTGTGCTCAGTCGCCTTGTTCTCTTGAGGTCTCTTTTTATCTCCTCTACACCATGGTTCACGATTTATTTTGGGGGAAATACCTTGAGCAGAACACAGTGGAAAAGAATCTACCAGTTTCTGTTTCAAGTTCATTTTTATCCCTTTCTGTCTCAAAACAAAAAACTGTTTATGGAATCAACACACCATGTTCTGTGGGAAAAAAGAAAACCTTCTGCTCCCTTCACTCTGCTGGAAGCTGAAGAGTGCTAGGCCCCTGTGTAGTAGTGCATAGAATCTAGCTTTTTTCCTTCTTTCTCTGTATATTGGGCTCAGAGATTACACTGTGTCTCTATGTGAATATGGACAGTTAGCATTTACCAACATGTATCTGTCTACTTTCTCTTGTTTAAAAAAAAGAAAAAAACCTAAAAAAAAAAATAAAAAATAAAAATGGGGTTATAGAAGGTCAGCCGGGGTGGGTTTCAGATGTTTGGGTGGGTTAAGTGGGCATTTTGACAACATGGCTTCTTCTCCTTTGGCATGTTTAATTGTGATGTTTAACAAACATCCTTGCAGTTTAAGATGACACTTTTAAAATAAAATCTTCTCCTAATGATGACTTTGAGCCCTGCCACTTGATGGAGAATCAGCAGAACCTGTAGGATCTTATTTGGAATTGACATTCTCTATTGTAATTTTGTTCTTGTTTATTTTTAAATTCTTTTTTTTTTTTTTTTTTTTTGTTTCACTGGAAAGGAAAGAAAGATGCTCAGTTTTAAACGTTAAAGTGTACAAGTTGCTTTGTTACAATAAAACTAAATGTGTACACAAAGGGGCTGGTTGGTCTTCACTGAAAGAAACCGGTTTTAATACCTTGTTTAGAACTTGCTTGTAGTTTCTAGGCATTTTTGGAGGCATTTGGGCAGTATTTCTGTAGTGCAATGCAGCCTTGTGGTTGTGTGGACTGATAATCAGTTAAATTAGTTTCTACTATTTCAGAACCTGGAAAGTGTTTCCTTTGGTAGTTCCTACTGCACACTGACTCTTGTAGGACCATGTGTGAAGACACAGGTTTTTATTCCTGATTTACTAAAAAGAAAAATAACTTCTCAGAATTCTTGAGCAGTAACTTGCAGTGCTGTATCTCCAGTACATCAGTTTGCATGAAAATACCATGCAAGCTTAGAACAAAGAGACCAAGGGGTCTTATAATAAGATTTGGGTGGTTTTTTAAGTCTTTTCAGTTGAAAATAAATCTTAAGTGCAAGCTAATTTGGGCTATTTCAAAGAGCAAGGTTCTTGGTAAGCTCATGTAGAAAAGTTGCTACTTCCCTGCTTTCTTTCCTTGGTAGCAGCGTGTACATGTGCTTTAGATACACTCTCATTTTAGGAGACTGCATTTGAGAAGCCTGTAACAATTTCACATAGAGGTTGTTGGTACTGGTATTCCACAAAGTGTAATGGAAGTTGTTTTAACATGCTGTGCTTTTGAAATATTTAAAAAAAAACCAAACAAAATGTTGTATCAGCTAATCTGAAATTCAAACAGCTCTTTGGATGTGTAGAAAAGACTTGTCTTCTGGGAAGACTTGCTGTTATATGCTCTGATCCCTTTTCCTCACAGAATTTGCTACAGCCAAATTCAGCCTGGTTTTGGTGCTTAAAAATACACTTGGCAGGACACGATCGATCCCTGGTGGAGACGTGCACAAATAATGTGTGAGGGAAAACATTCTGTGAGTGTGTGGTCCAGCCTGGATTCCATCCAGTTGTCAGAGACAATGCAACGTCCAGTCTCATGTGATCGATGCAGAAATAAGACAACCATGTACTTTATTCCATCTCAACAAAAGCTTCTGCCCTGATCCTGCTTGCAGAGCTAAGTACAGTGTTGACCAGTAATGGTTTCTTACCACTAGAGAGAGAAGGAACAAAACCTATGAAGTCCTATAAGTTTTAGATCTTTTCCATTTAATTCCTTTTTGTTGTAACATTGAAAATTGCTTCCTACTGTGGTAAAGGGTCGATGTGCTGTTACTTGCCATGATGCCTCATTACTTAGTTTTTATGTAGTTTCTCAAGGAAAATAATCTTTTGCTAGTCTTGAATGCTTTAGGAAAAACATTGTGCTGTTGTTGTTCCACTAGCAGAAAACCTTTAAAAACTGTTCTGAAAGTAATCAAGGCTTCAGGCTCTGTAAAGTCAAGTACCAGGAAAAAGGAATGAGAAGTCTGGATAATTAAATGCTACTTACAAAATTTTTCTTGCACGTTCTTTAGGATTTTACAGGGTGCCAAAATACTCTTGCTACTGTACTGATAATACTGAATTTCCTGTGAAACTTAAGGGTTTACTCCTGACAATGGCTCAAGAGTAAACTAAGATGGTAAAAGAATACACCATATTAGTTAAGCATTATCTTAATTTATTTTTTTTAGCAATGGAAATGAGTAGGGATTAACACATTTCTCTGCAATGCTGAAGAAATACTACAGCTGGCCACTGTTTGCTCTGAGTGTTCTTGTCTAATTTGGCTGAATATATGTAATGGGTGTCCATTTCTTACTTGATTTATTTTATATGCATATAAAGAGCTTTTAAAAGTAGACATCCACCTTGGATGAAAATAGTGGGAGATTCATTCTTATTAAGTATCGGTCTATCATTAATTCCCCCTGCTTGAGCTCCTCACATCCAGTCCTGCCAAGTGAAATTTGTCACAGGTGGATGCTGACTTTCAGGCTTTGTGGTCTGAATTTCCAGGGTTAGAACATAGAGTTGGCAGCAATTTAATAACAGTGAAGCTACTGTGCTGGGACTTTATGACTTAACTGGCTCAAAGGTTATTTTTAAGTTTGAAGTTTTAATTGCTATAAAATGGAATCTTTTGTCTGTAATTTCTAGTGCCAAAGGAAACAAATACATCTGTGTGTGTGTAAATATAGTTAGAAAGGTTTGAGTTTAAACAGATGATCTGTGTACTTATTCATACTTGTCAACATAGTTTCTGTCCCTGTAAAGAAGCATTATCTGAATCGATTTCTCAGTCATTTTTGACATTTGAATCTGTAAGCTCTTTGTACCACACTAAACCAGGTGCACAGGTATAGTACTTTGTTTATTGGATACTGTTCCTGAAGTTTGAAGCCATGCTTTTTTTTTTTTTTAAAGAGACTGAAATCAGTGAAATAATTTCTCTGCTGTACCTTCAAGCTCTCCTTCTGTGTGAAGGAATTAAAGTACATTTAACTGTTACTTGAAGTTACCATTTCTAAGAGTCTTTTTCAAAAGAATCAGTTATTAGTCCCATACTCAGCATCATCTTCCACGGGTGAGGTGGACAGTGGTCATGAGGTGGTTCTCCTTCGGGGAGGAGAGAGGGGAGGTCACAAGTGCCTCTAGTACCAGCTGCTTGCTCTGGGGAACAGACTTATGCTTAATCTCTTGTCCTCCCTCTCCTGGATTAAAAATGGAAATTTCTAAGGCATTTTTCCTTGATCATCACCTTCTCCCAGTGACTGTACTCCAGTGCAGTGCCTTCTCCCGGGTTTAGTGGAGAACAGGGGCTGCCAGTTCAGTGTTGGGCCCCCCTTAATCCCCAGCCCTGCTCTGAGAGCCCCCAAAGAGGCAGCACAGCTCCATCCCGGGATGGAAACCGTGACCCACCTTCCCCCGGGCTGCTCCCACGCTGCCCTTTCCCGGCTCCCCGGCAGAAGCTGCCCTGGGAGCATCCCCAGCACCAGGGGCTGGTGCCCTGCGGGATCCTGGAAGGGCTGGACAGGCACAAATCCCGGCTGTGAGTCATCTTCCCGTGGCACAGGGGTTGCAGAGTGGGCAGGAACTGCTGATCCCACGCCTCAGGGATGGGCTGGGATAATGGGGAGCCAGGGACATGGCCCACTGGCCTCCAGGATCACCCTGGAGAGAGCCAGCCCTGTCCCTCCAGGCTGGGGAGCTCGTTCAGCCAGAGGATCCTCGGAGCTCCAGCTCCCTGAACTGCCCCCTTGCCCTCACTCTGCCTCCCTGGAGGGTCTGAGACCAGGAGGAAAGAGGGGGAAGCCCCTGTGTGAACCCCGAGTGGGCAAAGGGGGCCCCCCACACCTCTCCAGTGATCCCGACTGTTGGGACAGAGTGGCTCTGGGAAGGTGTGGAAGTGTCCCTGCTCCTCTGGAACTCCATCTACACGTCCTAGTCTGACTTCCAGTATTTCCAATGAATGAACAGTCTAATTAAAATAATTCCTTAAACACTGACCAGAGCCTGGACCATGTTACAAATAGTAACAGGTTGCAGAAGGCTTTATATTAAACAAATGCACTGGCTTTATTAACAACAGGAGCATATTCAAAGGTTTAATAGAAGTTAAGGCTTTATTAATTCAACTCAGTTAATATGGATCTGAATTTTACATCAAATTTTTATTTTCGTGTGATTTCCTTTTATTAATTATTCAGTTGTAAATCTCTCACAAAATGCTTAGGCTAGAAAAACTGTTGTAATTAAGTAAAAGGAAAACATTTCTGTTTATTAGTACATTTCTAAATTTGTACGTGGGAACACTGTCACCTCCAGATGCCTTCTGACTCACAGCTGTGCACAATCCAGGACTGAAGAGCATATTAGTGTGGTAATAATATTATGTAATACTGCTGAGGAGGGTCTTTAACACCTGAAAGTAGTATCTTTTTAATTTGTTTTAAGCACCGAGTCGGTTCTGTGTGATGGGATGGCAGTACAGCAGCACCAGTTGTTTTTCCCTCACGAGAGCTGAGAGATTGCTGCCTACCCAACGCATTTAGGTTATTTATTCACTCAAATATTCGGCTGAACCCCCAAATCCTGCATTTAGAGGGGCAGTTCCGCAGGGAAAAAGTTCCCCACAGCCCAGCACCGCGGCAGGGATCGCCCCAGGGACGGGATCCAGGGATCCTGGCCCGAGGGGAGCCGCAGTTTGCTTGTTCCCGTGCGAAGTCGCGAGTCAGTTCGGAGAACTAAAACTGGAAACCACCCGCTGGCCGCGGCACAAAGAGGGGCACCCGCAGGGGTTTCTCCCAGAGGGGCCGAGCGGGGGACGTGTCCCTGCGCATCCCCGTCGCCTCCCTTTGGCACGGACCCACGGTCTCGGTGCCACCGCGGCCACTGACCCCTCCAGCCCCTCTCCAGCCCCTCCTTCCCCTCGGGGCGGTGTCCGGTACCTCATTCCCCGCAGCGTCCTCGCTCCTTCCCGCCGCCACACGGGCCCTCGGCCGCGCGTTTCCCCTGAGGGCGGGCGGAG
>NW_021940039.1:5807595-5830048 GCF_001715985.3 Manacus vitellinus | reverse complement strand
AACCCCGCCTCGGGAGAGGGGGTTCTCCGCGACCTTCGGGGTGCCTGTGCCCTTCAGGGGTCCTTCTATCCATCCTCCCTGCCGGGGAAGAACCGCGCCCCGCTCCGCCCTTTGGGGGTCCCTCCATCCATCGCCCCACTCCGTGCGGACCCTCCTCAGAGGGGGCTGTACCGAGGGGCTTCCCGCCCCGGGGAGATGGGAGAGGGTGTGGGAAGCAAGTGGGATCCCCTAGAAACGTCCCTCTTCGCCTCAGGGAAATGGTGTTCGGACCAAGTCGGTGCCCGCTGAGGGGAACTCGGCGTCGGGGAGGTGTGGGAGGGCGAGGCAGCAGCTGGGGCTGGCGCGGGGCCGGGAGGGCAGCCGGGCTCCGTGCTGGGAAAACAATCGTGTCTGGAACGAGCTCCCCGGAGAGGGGGAGATGCCCTGCCCTCCGCCCTTGAGGAGAAAGCTTCAAGCCTAATCTGGGAAAGAAGGGACGGAGACACAGACACAAAGAGCGCTGGCTGCCGCCCCACCGGGTGCTCCCCATCCCGGTGCCTCCTGCGCTCGCTGCTTCCCAGCCTCGCCCTTGGAGTTGGGGAGGCTCCGGGCAGGACCACAAGTGCCTTTTTTCCAGAGTTAGCAGTGGCTTTTTCTCGTAAGCAGAGAATCTGACTGGAGGCTGCTGGATGCAGGGCATATCCCTACGGCACAAAGTTGCCGCGAAAGATGGGATTTGAGATGTGCTGGAAACGTGTGTGGACTGCAGGGAGGATGGCATGCTAGCTTATTAAATCAAATTATAAATCAGTTTCTGTGATAGTGGTGAAAGTGTAAGGGCCAGGTCTGCTCTGGGCTTTGTGCAGGTGAAACTTGTTTCCAAGCTTCACCATGGGTATAGATGGGATGGGATGGGATGGGAAGGGATCTTACTGGCTGCAATCCAGGGGATTATGTGTAACTCTGATAATGATGAAATTTTTGCTATGAGGAAGTAGACTGGACACTTGGGTAAGACACAAGCCTGGCGTAAGCCCTGGGCGAGCTCTGGCAGCCTCACTGCAAGTGCCAAAAGCGAGCTAATTTCAGCTTGTTTGGGTATTTCTCTACAAGCTGTAAATACGTTTCAGGATTGTGTTGGAGATTGACCCCACCAAAATTCATGAGCCAGAATACAAAAGCAAATGCAAATTCACCTTTCCCATCCTCTTCAATAATGGAATATTTAATCTTCCTGGTGCAAACAATGTCGGTGTTATGGCACTTCCTCATACACAGAGGGGAAGAAGGATCCAGTAAAACATATCATGTTTACAATCTATATATATTTAGAAAGTCAGCATGGTGCATTAACTGATATTCAGATTAGCTTTTGGCAGAGAGTGATGTGGAAGAAAAATTAAGAACTGCCCAACTATACCTGTTCTCTGAATCAATACCCAGGTCTCCATATCGAGCACCTTTGCTCTGAGTGGATCCAGGGGAGATTTGCTTACACCCATTTGCATAGTTTGGATAGAAGATAAGTCTTTGTGCTTTTATTAATTATTTAAATGAGAATTGCAACCAACAAACTCCTTTTAGTCACTTGCAACAGAGTGGATAAAGACCTTTTTGATTTTCCAACTTAGAGCTGGTAAAGGTTGCCTGTGACTCAGGAACTCCATGATTCAAGTTCTTCCTCACAAAACTTTGGATGTTTTTCAAAGCTCTGGCTTAGTTCCTGGCTTTACTAATTGGGCGAGAACTTCCTGGAATCAGGATGTTAATCTGAACCTTTTTGTTTTGTTACCAATCTGAACAACTCCTATTTTGGCTATTGTGGCCCAAACTTGGGTTTAGGCCAACTTTTAAAATAGTTTTTTTCCCTTTTGCTTTTTGCTATTAGACTGAAATTGTAGCAAAAACCGATTGAGGGTGTTTGGTTGGGTCTTCGATTAAAGGATTGTTTCTGGCCTAGGTTTTGGATGCACAGCACACTCTCAAAGTGCAATATTGTACAGGAGTAACACAAACCCGATGTGGTTTGTTGTTGGAAATGTGGTCAACCTATTACAGGGTGTGAAAGCAAGTTGGGATTCCTGAGTACTGTCTTTAGTCACTGATGTGCTGTGTGACATTAACTCAGTTACTGTAGCGGGGCTTGACCATTTCTTTTGCATTTGAGCAATGAATATGAGCCATTAATGTGAAGTTATTAATATATTCATTGCTTTGAATCCCTTAAAGCCTCTCTACCTGTTGAAGGGAGAAGCACAAGCTCTTGCTTGGATCTCTTCTGGTGTTAAGTGGCATCCTCAGGGGTGCTTTACAGTTCCTGTCTGAGTCCAGTGGTTTTTTGGGCAGTGAGATAAAACCTCTGCTCTGCCCAAACGGGGCATGTCCAGAGTGTGTGACAGAGCAGTTCTGTCCAGAGCTGTTCCTGAGCCACATTTCACTAGAACAAGTGCTGTTGGAAATGATGTAAAGCAACAGAACAAGTGTGAATGCTACTAATGCAACCTATAATAATAATAATGTTTGGAGTGGCCTTTAGAGAACAGAGATTGAGACACCACTCTGCTCACCTTTTTAGGTACAGCAGACAGTCAAACTTATTCTTTTGCTTGTTCATTTGTAGAAACAGCTGTAGAGTTTACATTTTTCTTCTTTAAGGCTAATAGCTGAGAGTTAACACATGCTTATGTGATTTCTAAAAGCTCTATCAAATTATCTGAGATTTGTCTTTGAGCAGTCAGCATCAAGGCATAATCAGATAAAAATCTGTATCTGCAACATCATACTGGTAAAAATTAATGTTGATCAGAACAAGAGCAAATGTTGGCTGGGCTTTGATACTTGAAGAACAAAGACATGAGTAGACATTAAATAACAAGGAGACAAGTAAGATGAAGGCTTTACTCTGTTATGGTTTAAAACCAAATTAAGGGCATGTTAAGGTCAAAGTTGTGTTCTGTCCTCTGTAATTGAAATGTAGGCCTTGAAAATTTGATGAAAAGATTGTCTTCAGAATTTCTGAATGAAACAAAGGAGCGGAATCTTATGAGGGTGTTGCTGTGCCGTAAAAATGGTTGGAGTGTGTTCTCTCTGAAATCCTCTTGCCCAACACTCTTTGGCTGCAGGGCAGCTGCCTCTTGCAGCTGGACAATGGTGTGAACTTAATGGATCCAAGTTTCCAGCAGAAACTGGAGGGTGAGAAGGAGCTGCTTCGCAGGGCAATCCAGAAAGAGCTGAAGATTAAAGAGGGAGCAGAAAATCTGCGCAAAGCGACGACGGACAGAAAGAACCTTGTTCATATCGAGCACGTGCTGAAATCTTCCAACCGGAAACTGGAGCAGCTGCACTGGGAACTGCAGGAGCTCAATGCAAGGATTGTAATAACAGACAAAGAGGAGAGTAAGACAGGTAGGTCTTGGGGCATGACTGACAGGAAAATTGTCCCATAGTGCTTCAATGGTTATAGATATGGAATTGATACAAGAGAAGATGACTAATGGTATTGATTGTGTTGTTTGTGCAGATGGATCTGCATCTCCAGATCCTTGTCTCTGGGAAAGAAACCCAGACCCCATGGCAAGGAAGGTTGAAGCTCTGAAAAAGCAGCTGCATGTTGAAATGAAAGTGAAACAAGGAGCTGAGAACATGATCCAAATGTATTCAACATCCAAGGTAAGCAGGAATAATCAGCCATATTGGAACATGGATTCCTGGATCAAAATTTGTATTTGAAGTCTGTACAGAAATCTCTCTCTGATAATTGGTGTGGGAGAAAAATGCATTTGCAAAGCTTGCCTGCTGAATCCTAGCTCTGTTTTTGGTCTCAACATAGTGACAGCACATCATGTTACTGCACATTAGGGTGGAATAAGAGGCACATTTAGTCACTGACTTGAGGAAAGAGTTAACAAAGCATTGGAGCTGTACACTGATTTGGTGTGATGTTTGGATATCACTGGGTTGTTATAAAGCACAGCAAGTGGCATCTCTTTATGTGAGAAAAGTTTTCAGAAATTTACTGGGTTCACATTCATCCCACTTTTTAAGTTTGGCATAATCATATTTAAAAGCCAAAGGATAACTTAAAAAATTTAAAATCCAAGCTTATTAGGAAGGTTAATTCAGTAAGACCAGCAGTGTGGAGGGTTGTGATATTTTTATTTGTTCAAAGCCTCTGCTCCCAGAGCACCGTAGGTGCCATTAGCCAGGGAACAACAGGTCTCAATGACTGCAGGGTTTGGTATTAACTGGACGTGTCCTTGACCTGTCCTCTCCTTCTGCAAATGGAGATTGTGATCTCAGTCCTTGACCCTCAGCGGTGCCTGCTTTACATAACCACTCCTGTATTCCATCCCAGGGTCCTTTGTGACCCTTCTTGCAAGTGCCACCTCGCCTTCATGAGTCAGCACATCGTTGTAACCCATTTTTCATGATCATGGGTCTCTCTCTGCGTCTGCTTTCCCTTGGCAGGAGCGGAAGCTCCTGGCAACAGCTCAGCAGATGCTTCAGGACAGCAAGACCAAGATTGAGATAATCCGCATGCACATTGTGAAAGTGTCTCAGGCAGCAGGAGGGATGGAAGAGGCCGTGGATCCAGCAGGTAAAATGCTGATACAGCCCAGAGCAGATGCAGCCAAAGCTGTAAGAGCCACAGTGCTCAGTGGATTTTCATCCTTGCCATGTTCTATCTGGCCAGTGAGGATGGGGAGCACCATCAGTGCCTTGGAGCTGCGTATTGAGGAGCTGAGGCACCACCTGCGCATCGAAGCTGCTGTTGCTGAGGGGGCAAAAAATGTGCTGAAGATCCTCGGGGGGAGTCGGGTCCAGGATCGCAAGTTCCTGGCTGAGGTGAGTGGGTGTTGCTCAGGCCTTCTTGGGTGGTTCCATGCCTCCACGTTAGTGATTTAGCATGAATGGAGGTAACCAAGTTACTAATTTAGGAAGTTCCTGTCTCTCTGTGGGGATGGACTGGTTGGGGTCACTTTCCCTTTTAGGGATAGCATTCCTTCCTTTGGTGAAATTTCTCAGGAACATCAAAAGCGACATTGATGGGGTGCTCAAGATCTATGGGAAAATATTTCACCTTGTTCCTTTATTAGCAAGATGTTGTCTTGTTGTGTTATTTTGAAGCTTACTTGAGTTCATAAAGGATTAATAGTACTTTGACTGGGGCTGTACATTGAGAATTCCTGCCTGTTTTCTGTTCCACTTCTCACTGGTAGGCTCAGGGTCGTTTGCAAGAGTCCTCTCAGAAGATTGACCTGCTGCGCTTGTCCTTGGAACGGCAGCTCAGTGAGCTTTCTCCTGATCACCCCAAGAGAGCACTCATCAAACAGGAACTGGTGAACACCTCGTCCCTGGGAGCCCGGCATGGCAGCATCCAACCCACCCCGGTCATCAAACCCACAGCCCTCACAGGTACAGGAATCCTGCGTGGCCTGTTGCTGTGAGAGGGGAAAAACAAGTTGTATTTCTTTCTGTTGTTTTAATGCCTCTTGTTATATGGACATTGGATTTTCTAGGAATTGGACTTATGTCTTCTAGGCCAGGAGAGCTTTCTGATCACATGGATTTGCAGTCTATTAATCCGGAGTCAATTTGAGCTATTAACCAAGAAATCATGAATCTGAGAAATTCTTGTTGAGGACAGGCTGACTAGAATCACTTCATCTTTTACATAATAATACTCCTTACTTTCCTAAAATTCCTCAGGAACACTGGAAGTGAGACTGATGGGGTGTCAGGATCTGTTGGAAAACGTTCCAGGACGTTCCCGAATGACTAGTTCTTCTCCCATCTGTGGCAGCCCAAGTGATTTGAGGTCCCTTTCCCGGACACGAGTTGGCCTGGGCATCCATGGCCGTGGTGTTGCAGGGAAGTACCTGCGGAGTGAAGAGCCATGTAGTGAGTATGGAGTTCACTGTTGACCTCTGAGGGGCACATGGGAGCAAGGAGGTTTCTCATCGTGGTGCTGGCTTAGCCTGGTATGAGTGTTGTTATAAAACACCTGATTTCTACAAAACTAATAGAGAGAATGTATTGCATCACACCTGGTTCCAGAACTGTCCTAGAAATTACATTTGGTTGGGATGTTCACCTTCAGCGTGAGAGGTTTTCTTTGGTAAAAGGTCCATGTTTTCTCCTTTGTCCAGATGAGGTCCTTGCTGTGCTCAAAGTGGACAACAAAGTGGTTGGCCAAACAAACTGGGGACCAGTTAATAACCAGGCATGGGACCAGAGCTTTGTCATTGAGCTGGACCGGGTGAGTCTGCCCCAGATTCCTGTGCTGTGTTTGTTTTCCCATTTCTCCTTACCTGATTTGCTTGTTTAGCTTCGTTTCCACTCGATTCAACTCTCTATTGCTGCTGTCCCCATGTCCTTTGATGTGCCACTTATCTCAGCCTTCCCCTGAAGGCAGAGCATCTCTGCCAGGCATTCAGCCTGAGCAGCATCTGTTGTCCTTCTCTGCTTATCTGAGAAGTTTTATTTCATCTTATCAGCAAAGTGGCTCTCAGGGATTTCTAAATGGGGAGCCAAGACAGCAACCTCCAAGATGGTCTGTAGCTAAGAAGATCTGAAAACATGAAAAGCAGAGAAGAGGGGGACTAAAGAAATTTTTTCTGTGTACTCTTTTTTATAGATTTTTTTTTTCTTTTGCAACGGCGTGCGTGTGCCATTTCCAGAGCGTGGGGCAGGATGTAACTCTTGTGCTTTTGTTTGTTTTTCTACCCCATCTCACCAGTCTCGTGAGCTAGAAATTGCAGTTTATTGGAGGGACTGGAGAGAGCTCTGTGCAGTGAAGTTTTTACGTTTGGATGATTTTCTGGATAACGAACGTCACGGGATGTGCCTCTCGCTCGAGCCCCAGGGGATGCTTTTTGCAGAGGTATAAATGTAAGCTTTGTTTCTTTTTCAGAGAACTCTGTCTGGTTAGGGTGCCTGCCCTGAAAGCAGTTGTTCAACCCAGAGTACAAGGAACGGAAGGAGCAGTAATCCAGAAGGGTAGAATGACTCCTGAAATCCCTTTGCACCAATATCCCACATAAGAATAAGGAACAACACAATATAATAGATGTACAGATGCCATAGCCTGGAGTGACTCTTCAGCTGCTCCACTGTAATTATGTGTGTGTGTCCTGTGAAATCCATTGGTTTTTATTTGCTTTCATTATGAATCATCAGTGACACTTTAATTAAGCATATAGCTTAATGGTCAGGATTGAATCACAGACTGTAGAATCAGAGATCCAAATTCCCTCTGGCTATGCTTATTTTATCATCTTTCTGAGGCTAATAATATCTTAAAGTACCATCAGTGAAGAGATCAGCTAGATAATCCCTTAAAAGCTACTGTACTTTCTCCTTTGTGTTGTGATGGAAGTTCCTGTGGTTGTCTTTCCAAAGTAGGATCTGGACCTCATGTACCAAAATTTGTCTCGTCTCCCTGCCTTCTTGATTTTTTGTGGTTGTTTTGTGGTGGTTGGTTTTGTTATTTTTGGTTTTTACTTCTGTGCCACGAACTACTGTGCTTGTTACCCTACAAATGGATGTGTTCTTTATGCATGGCTTTACAAATTGGAGACATTTTCTTTGGGTTAGGAATTAGTCTTAATTCTAGGAGTTTTCTGCATTCCCAGTAGCAGAGAATTTTGACAGCTAAACCCACAGTTGAAGTAAGAGCTGTTTAGAGACTAAAACCAGAATAACACAATCTGGAGTCTATGGAAGTGACTCCTAACTTACCAAACAGATAGGAATGGAGAACTTGACGAGGAAACAGGCATGTGGGAAAGTTTGGGTTTACAGTTTGAGCGAAGAATCCTGACAAATCCCTGTGGCTTCCCTGACAGGTGATGTTCTGCAATCCTGTCATTGAGAGGAAGCCAAAACTGCAGCGACAGAAGCGCATTTTCCCCAAGCAGAAAGGTGAGGGGCTGGACAACCGAGTGCTCACTGTCTGGGGCACGAGGGTGAGGGCAGGGGTTTCCCATTCCATCTGTGAGACATTAAAATGCCTGCTCATTACTGTGTAGGTGGAAGTTTGTTCAGTCAGTAAGTGCAGGCAGCCTGGCTGCAGCACAGTCTGTGATGTGACATTGTCACGGTGTTGCTATTCACAGTTAACGTTGGCAGGAAGATATAACTGCTGGTTGTTTAACAGACTTCTTAGCTCTGGGGCATAAGAAGGATGTGGACCTCTTGGAGCAAAGGCCACAAAGGTGCTCAGAGGGCTGGAGCACCTCTGGTCTGGAGGCAGACTGAGAACTTGGGGCTGCTCAGCCTGGAGAAGAAAAGACTCCGGGGAGACCTTAGAGCCCTTCTCAGTGCCTAAAAAGGGGCTCCAAGAGAGCTGGAGAGGGACTTTGGACAAGGGCCTGGAGTGACTGGACAAGGGGGAACGGCTTCCCACTGCCAGAGGACAAGGTTAGATGAAATCTTAGGAAGAAATTCTTCCCTGTGAGGGTGGTGAGGTTGTCCAGAGAAGCTGTGGCTGCCCCATCCCTGGAAGTGTCCAAGACCAAGTTGGATGGGGCTTGGAGCAACTTGGGCTAGTGGAAGGTGTCCCTGCCCATAGCAGGGGATGTTGGAATTAGATGATTTTTAAGGTCCCTTCCAACACAAACCATTCTGAGATTCTGTGGTAAGATCCAGGACTGAAACTGCACTAATTTAACCAGCAATGCTGTTACTGATGAGCAGATTTTGGAAAGTTTTCTGGAAAATTCTGAATTATAGAAGACTGGCATGAACAGGCTAATGACTGTCTGTCAAGTCTTTAAAGCTGGCATCTCAGATTCATGAGATTTATGGACTGCAATAACTTACATACTTCCTTTTTTCTCTGCAAATTCTTCCTTGAGAGGCTGAATAACATAAAACTTTACATACTGAGATTTTGTGGCAGTGAGGATAAATGAGATTTTATGTTCTTCAGAAAGTAGTAAAGATAATGAAACATCCCAATTGTTTAACTCTTTTTAAGACATTTTCAAAAACTTTCTGTTAACAGGCTGCATGATTAAACAGGCTGCAGTGTTGAAATACAAGAAAATCTGACTTAAAAGAGTATAAATTTTTAACATTATGCAAGTTCATCTTGAGGATTGTTATGATATTGTATGGAGTTGAACTTAGGTGAAATATTAGATGTGTTTCATCATCATTATTAAACTTTCTTCCCTGAGAAATGCCCATTTTCCCAGGGCTAGGTTTTTGGATAACTCATTTGGGTGAAAACTATAATTACTTGAGACTGTATGTGTTACAGGAGACTGTATGTGTTGTCATCTCACTGGTGTTTTGACTCTGACTCCTCCAGGGAAGGAATTTCTCCGAGCTCCTCAGATGAACATGAATGTTGCTGCCTGGGGTCGCCTGATGATGAGTTTCCTCCCTCCCTGCAGCTCCATCAGCACTCTGAGTCCCCCACTCCATGATCCCACTCAGACAGACTTTTCTCCAGTTTCCCCACAAAGTCCTACAGATTCAGTGTCCAAACTGAGTGGGTGAGTCATGTTCTGAGTGTTGCTGGATGACACTCTGGAATGGGGGATAGATATTAAAATTCTGTTACATCTTACTAAGGTGGAAGAAGACCCTGATGAGAAAAATGTGTCTGTCTGCACAAAAAGATGTAAAATTTCTGTGCTGTAAAGGAAAGAAAATTCCACTCATTAAATGTCTTCACCAGTACAGTAACCGATCTAGGCAAGGTCACCATGTGATTGTTGTGATAAAAATGCACATGTACTCCAACCACTGGCCTAGTGTGGCAATCAGAAGGGACATAGCTGAGCTTTTAAATGTGCTGTAGAAAAAAGTTCCCCCAAAATAAATTTTTTAATTGTTGGAGTTAATTTTTAGAGAATCAGTCATTCTCTGAAGAGATTATTCCCACTGACACACAAGACCTAGAAAAGAAAAATACTTGAGTCAACTACTGTGTTAGTACTAAAAATCAAGATTTCCTATAAATTCTTGATCATACTTATTTCTGCAGACCTGTGTTTCCTTGGTTTTATAGTGTCAGAAAACCAGTGTTGGAATGTGAGTCTAACCAACTTTTAATTAATTTAGAAGACTTTGTTGATACTTCGTAGACTTTTGGTGCGAATCAGGGAATCCTGTTGTTCAGTGATTTGGAGTGAACTAACACAGCAAAAGTGACACAAAGGTGTCTGTGTACAATACTCATCCCTAAGGCAGAGTCTCCTTCAATTCTGTCTCACAAATGCAGTGACTTCCCTGTGTCTAAACTCACCTTTGCTGATGAAGCACCACCCAAGCCTCCACGCCTTTTCCTGATGGCCAACTCCAAGGAATCAGCACCATCTCCTGCAGATTCCCCGGTAATCACATGGGCTAATTGGGAAGCTTGTCTTGGTTGGTTGGTGTCCTTTCAAATTCACTGTACTTTAGGCAAACACCTCCTCGTTAGCTGTCTGATCTCCATGGATTCAGAATCCTGGGTGCTGTTTTGGTATGGAGTCTTCACAAAGAGTTGCACTTCTCTTTCTTTCTCTTTTCTTTCCCCTTTTTAAAAAAATTATAATTTGCTTTTCTTAGAGAAGCAAAATGGAGGTAGGTCAGCACTGGGAGTCCAGGGCAAGAGTACAGAAGAGATGACTGCCCAGAGAAAGCAGGAAAGGAGGGCCAGCAGGCTTTTAGGAGCAGATGAAGTTCTTTGTCACTAAAATAATGGGCAAAACCAAGAGCAGCTCTGCTTTTGTGATGGGAAGGAACAGGAAAATTGCTTTGAGTAGTAAAATGGTTAATGACCTGTGTTCTACCACATCTTACCCTTTCTCATTTGGCTTGGTGATAGAGGGAACTACAGTCTTTGATCATTGTGACTCTTTTGACGTGACAGGCCTTTTTTCTAGGAAGGAAACGTTCTACCCTAGACTTTTAGAAGTGTTTATTTTAAAGGGTTTGACCCTATAAAAAATATTGTATGTGGGAATAGCTTTATGTGCCCACAGACAATCTGTTTTCATGCTGCTTCCCCCTGAGCAGAGGTGATGACCAACTGCAAGAACTTGACTGTGGTTATGCTGGACCTTGACAGAGGAGAAAATTTGGTTGTGGGTGTTCAGGTCAGATTCCAGAGGATGACCCACTGTATTTTTCTTTCTCTTCCTAGTGCCTGAAGAGGCTGCATGTTGAGGAGAAGTCCTGCAGTTCTGCTGTAACAGGATTTCCAATCCCAACGTCTCCAAGGTAACTGTGGACAGCACGGGCTGCCTTAGGTCACGGGTTAAAGAGTCACTGGGCTGAAATTTTTTAGCATGCAGTCTAAAATTCTGCTCAAGGTGTGCTTTGATTTCTTAGCACCAGATTCTTAGTTCTGAGTGAGGACAATACCATGAAAGCTCTTCATTCCACTCACTGGAGGAGTATGGAGTGTCTGTTGCCTTTTAAAGATGATCCTGAACTAAAGCATTTAGGTTTTTATTTAAAAAAAAAAAATTCTTTCCTAGCAATTCTGTAGCCTGAGTTTCCTTATGGCTGACATTACATTTAAAGCATCTCTTTATTCAGCTACTTTTTTCCAGCAACATGTTATGTCTGTTGTCTCAGTGTGTTTTATTTCCAATTCCTGTTTGAGAACTTCCTTTCTCCTTATGCCCTTGTCCTGCCAGCACTGTGGACATGTTCATGTCTGATTACCACAGTTGATGCTGATCCTGCTGAGAGGAGCGTAGGAGAAATTGAATTTTACCACCCCAAGGATGTGGGGGTGGAGGGGAACTAATCCTGTTATAGGAAGTGACAGAGAGAGCAGCCTTGGAGAGTCAGGATTGTTCCTCTTGTTGCCAGTACAGATGGAAGTGCTCCCTGCCACTGGGAGCACTTCCCTCACTTTAAGATTCCTATTTTCAGTGGCAGAACAGCAGCAGCCCTTAGCTGTCAGGATTTCAGCTTAGGTGAGGAGTGGTTGGCACAGCTGTTTGCTTTCCCTTTTGCTAAAGAGAGCTCCTTCCTCTAACACAAACACACACTCCTTTGTTATCTGCTCGTGCATCTCTTGGGGGTTGTCTCAGCAACTCTTCTGTTTGTCTGCAGGAAAAGGACAGTTCAGCTGGAGGATTTTCACTGCATCGCTATGCTGGGCCGTGGCCACTTTGGGAAGGTAGTACAGAAGGACACTGGAGCAGGGCAGTGGGGCTGTGGTTGTGAAGATGGGGCTCTGCTTTGGGGTCTGAATAGAGACATTGCAGTACAGGAGAGATTTGTAGCAATGCAGATGCAGAACAAACCCAGCCCAGCCACACAAGCAGCTGAAAATGGTTGTTAACAGTCAAAACTCCTGAAGATTTGTGGCTTCAAAGCCTGGAGAAAACTGTCCTGGGAGTGCTAAATCATTTCATAAAGCACACCATTGCCATCCCTTTCATTATTATGAGGATCAGTTGTGGAATAGCTCCATTCCCAAAATCTGTGTGCTTGCTTGCTGTGAGAGCTCGTGAAGCACTGGGCCAGCTGTGAGAACATAACTTACACTGACATCCTTCTGCACTGCTGCAGCTCAAGGAGCAGAGCTCTGTTTTTGGAGTTCCTTGAGCTGGGTTTTGAGAATGACTGTGTGGAATTGATGGAAATAGTTTGTGTCAATGGGAGTTGAGATTTGTTTGAAGTACAGCTTTTCTGTTGTTTTTCAGGTACTGCTGGCCCAATACAAGGCAACTGGGAAGCTGTATGCCATCAAAGCCTTGAAGAAAAAAGACATTATCAGGAGAGATGAAATTGATAGGTGAGCTTTGTTTGGAGATGGTACTATTGCCAGAGGCTGAGTTAACACACCTGTAATCAAGTGTTAGTATGATGTGTTCTGGCCATGGTACTGTTAAGGTTAAATATGACCTTAAGTCTTGGATAACTAAAATCAAGAATAAGGAAACTTATAATGGGGTCTAACTTTTGTAAGAATGACACCTGGAGAACCCTCTAAAAGTCAAGGTTTGCAAGTGTATAAGAGAAATATTTGCATTGGCCCTCACTTTTTATTTCTCTAACTTAAGATGTAATGATTTTCTCCTTCATCCTGTCTTGCTCAAAACAGCCTTTTCTGCCAAGTTGTAACATTGATGTTTTTGTCCTTTGAATCCTGGCAGCTTGAACTGTGAGAAGAGAATATTTGAAGTGGTCAATTCTTCTGATCACCCATTCCTTGTGAACATGTTTGCATGTTTCCAGACACCTCATCATGCCTGTTTTGTGATGGAATACACTCCAGGTGGGGATCTGATGATGCGCATACACGAGGATGTCTTTCCAGAGCATATGGCACAGTGAGTTAGAATTAGTCAGCTCTCCAGGCACTATAAATTTTTAACTCGAATCTCATATATATTTCCTGATAACTGTTTCTGTCTTTTAGGTTTTATACAGCCTGTGTAGTCCTGGGGCTCCAGTTCTTGCATGAGAAGAAAATTGTTTATAGGTAATGCAGCAGAGACTCAAGTATAAGTTTGGCAACTTGGAAGTTGGTTTCTCCTGTAGCTGTGTCTGGAGCTCACTGTTTTGCTGGGGTTTCTAATCTTTCTGTCTGTCTTTATTTCCTCCACTGCCTGTTGCTATCAGCATGTTCATCGTGCTCACAGTAAAGAAAGTCACCTAGAAGCAGTTCATCTGGCATGTTGCAGGTGATTAATCCTCTGTGACATGTCAATACATTCTGGGGGGCACCTGTAAGTTACTGCTTTCCTTTTTTCTTGGTAGTCAAGTAATTTGTCATGCTGTTGTGGGAGCCCTGTTCCAGATGACTTAGCCCCACTCAGCTCGAAGCTGCTTTGTGAGCCTTTTGTTTAGAGGAAAATATCAATAAATTAAGGGGAATCTTCCAAATAATACATGATTTAAACCAAATGTAGACTTTACTCAGTTTAGGTTTTATTCTGTTTATTAACACTACCTTCTACCTCTTGCAAAAAAATATGTTGGATGGCATTCCTGAGACTTCAGCCACTGTTTTCTTAAATCTCCTTTGCCTGCAGGGACCTGAAACTGGATAATCTCCTTTTAGATGCTGAAGGATTTGTGAAGATTGCAGATTTTGGATTGTGTAAGGAAGGTGAGGGACTGGAGAAGCTGAAATGGAGCCATGAGGATTAGTTTAGGATCTGGGCTGTAGTAAGTGGATGTGTGTAACTTGTATTAATTCCCATTTTAAAAATTAAAAGAAAAACAAAAAAACCCAACAAACCAAACAACAAAAAACCTCACCTATCAGGCCATGATGAACTTGGGAAGAGTACTTTGTCCTTTAATCTTCAGGAAACCCGTGAAGGCTTTTAAAATGTGCTTGTTTGTTCAAGGAGCCAGAATATAGGATACTATAAAATGTGTCCATGAGTAAATGAGCAATGGAGTCTGCAGGAGGTTTTCTTGGTTTTGCTGTTTATTTAAGCACTGTCTGTATATTTGTTATTTGGAGCTGTTGGGGGCCTCAGGTTTCCCATTTCCTCACTGGCATTTACAAGCCTTAGTGGGAACTCTTGCCCAGGTAACAACATCAGGTGACAAACTACAGCTCTCAGAGGCAAGGCTGCCTGTGATCCATTCAGTTATGTGTGCTGGATTTTACAAGTGTCCTTTTCCAACAGGAATAGGTTTTGGAGACCGGACAAACACCTTCTGTGGCACCCCTGAATTCCTGGCTCCAGAAGTCCTGACGGACATCTCGTACACACGGGCAGTGGACTGGTGGGGACTGGGTGTGCTCATTTATGAGATGCTTGTTGGTGAGGTAAGGCCACCTTTCCTCAGGGGATCTCACTAACCAGGCTTGGGGACCAGACCACTTCAGAGAAAATTTGCTAAATGTAGCCAGTTATTTATTATTACTTCAGTTACATTTTTCTCATTCCTTGTACTTGCCAAACGTTAATTAATCCAACAGCTCCCTGCTGTTCTCATCCCTATTTAATAGTGAGGAGTGGGTGGTATTTGTATTAAATAATAGAATGTCCCCATTGCAGTCACCATTCCCTGGAGATGACGAGGAGGAAGTCTTTGACAGCATAGTCAATGATGAAGTCCGGTATCCACGATTCCTTTCAGCTGAGGCACTTTCTATAATCCGGAAGGTAATGGGCTTGGTGGGTCTCTGGGAGCCTGAGGAATTGTGAGTGGATCCAGAGGGACTCAATTAGGACTGGATACATCTGTGTGTGTAATCTGGAGCTGCCTACACAGACTAAGGAAACATTTAACATTTACACGTATTTTTCCTTTCCATCTCTTTACATAAATGCAGTCCTTCTGTGTAAGGATGACTAAGCAGGCTGCTTACTGTTCCTGCTAAGTCTGACATGGAGAAGTGTTGATTCAAGGGCAGGAGTGTCAGAGCCATTCAGTGGAGATGGCTGGACTCAGGGTTTGAATGTGACCCTGTAGTCACAGGTGCACAATTAAGCTGAGATGCTTCACGCAGTTTATAGCAGGTATCTTATTGCTGTTGGCAAGTTGTTTACAAGGAACTAGGTCTGAGCTATTCCTGGCAGATGACCTTGGTGCAAAGTGAAAATGAGAAGATACTGAGGGCTCAGTCCATCCCCTTTCTTTTGTTTTTCTCTCTGGAACATTATTTCTGTCCATCCTTGTTCCCGCTGTTTAATTTTGTACCGATATTTCTGCAGCTGCTTCGGAAATGTCCAGAGCGTAGACTGGGAGCAGGGGAGAAAGATGCAGAAGAGATTAAAATCCAGCCCTTTTTTAAGGTAGGAACTCGCTTTATTTCCCTCCCCATCATTTTTTGTGTCTGAGCTGAGAGTGATTTGCTCTCTGTTGGTGTTGAGGCATATTTCCATTAGTGAGATCTTAGTGATAGTTTCTGTTGCACCTCATTGCTCCATTCAGGAATATGTGTTTTAATTCACAGTTGAAATGGCATCCCACGTGTTTTCTGGGATCTGTAAGCTGCCAGAGCCCCTTTGTTATTTCTGATTGTGCTGCTTCTATGTACAAATACAACCAACTTTAGAGACATCAATAAATACTCCTTTTTAAATGAAGCTGCAGCATCAAAGATGCTGTGTAGTGATGGCAGTGATTGCCAGTCAGTCTATTTGATGGCAGCTGCATTTGTCAATCTGGCTTGTTCCCTTCTCTTACAGGGAATTGATTGGGATGCCTTGCTTGCCAGGAGACTGAAGCCCCCCTTTGTGCCCACGTTGAGAGATCCAACAGACATCAGCAACTTTGATGAAGAGTTCACCTCCCAAAAGCCAATCCTCACTCCCCCCGAGAGGGTTGCTCTCCTCACCCACAAGGAGCAGACTGTCTTCAAGAACTTTGACTTTGTTTCCAGACACCTTTTAGATGTGTGACTCCTGTGCCATACAAAACATGAAGAGATTGTTACCACCTTGAGAGGACTTGGCATGGGCAGTGGAAAAGTCAACAGGATCCCTAGTACAGGTAGTGCTGCCCTGCAAGCTGAGTTAACGTGCTGTGGGTTTCCCAGCCCCATTTGTTGGAGGGATCCTGGATGTCAGTTATCTTTAAGGAATAATTAATGTTTGACTGGATGTATCTTCTGCTGTCACTGAATATAGATGGAAATTTGGAATTTAAGCTGGACTCAAATCATCTCTTCAGCCCAGGTTACTCTTTGAAAAAAGCCTAAGTAAGTAGTGTGGCTTTTTAAAGTTGTAGAGTAGCAGGGGAGTGGCCTCTTCTCACCTATTTTCTAGAGAAGAGATGCAGCATTTCCTCCTGGTAATGATTTTATGCCATTTCCCACTCATAAATATGTGTATGCCAGACAAGGAGTGGATTTTAACATAACCAAGACAATGATTGTTTGATAACGATCCAAGTGATTTATCTTAAGGAAAATTAATCTCTTTCTACTTCTTTAAGGATGCCAAATATTAGCCATTGTTTTTAATGATATAAAACCCCACAGCTTTGCACGTTTTTCCTTTTTTTTGAAAATAAAGATATCTTTCCTTATATTAAATGTTCAGCTTTTCATCTCCTTTGTGTTCGCTGAATGTTTTAGATTAGGGCTAACCACAGTCTGCTCAACAGGCAGGATTTTATTTTGCTCTGTAAATGTCAATAGTAATATTTTTTTTCTTCCTTCTCACTCAGGTTGTCTGTGTACATATTGCATGGTGTCATCAGCTGGCACATACCAATGACTGCAGTCAGGTTGTCTCTCCACACAGTTTATCAATGTGTATATCCTGCATCTTTTTTGGGGACAGCTAAGTAATGACTGTTAACACTGGAAAAACACCAAGTCAAAGACTATTTCATTTGCCTGGTAAAATACCTTGTAATTATACTTAATAAGATACATTTTCATCTCTTAAATCCATGTTACCTTGTTGGGCTAAAAGGGAAGGTTGAAGCATCACACTGATGCAAACAGGGACAGAGTCATTGCTCTTTCAGTTTTTCTTTGCCAGATGTAGACAGGAGGGGGACTAAGGCAGCTGATCTGATCTGGAGATAAGGATCTAGAGAATTGGCCTTGTTAAACCAGGACTGGTCCAAATGCTTCAGAATTCAACACAGTAAGAGCTGTGTTTGTGCAAAACACACTGAACCTGGATTTCCTATTTTCAGAGCCAAGTATAAGTGCTGCTGAAAATTCCCTCCTACAAAGGTCCTTTCAACCTCCTGCTCAGACTGACAGGACACTGGCTCCTTTGGAGCAGGATACACGTTTTCCTTGCTGCTGTTTGAGTGGTAACAGTTGGCTGTTGGCCCCTCTGGTGTGTTTTGTGGCTTTTCTTAAGGTCAAGGCCACTGTGAAGTGGGAAGTAGCACAGTGGATTGTTAGCACAGGTGAAACCTAGAACTTGGGTTCAAAGAGAGAGGCATAAAGAATTAAAGAACGCATATTTAATATTTTATTTTATAATTTAGAGTAAAAAAAAAAGGAAAGTTATCATCCCAGTGCTTTTTAAAAGTAATTACCAAAGAGAGCAAAACTGTGCTTTGAGCTGTAGTACCTGCTGACAAATTTCTACTTGACTGACACCTTAAGAACCAGAAAAGGTGATCCAGACTTCAGCAGGCACCACAGTGACACCAACAAACTACAGAATCCATTCTGGATGCTATTACAGTGTCACAAAACCAACCCTTAGTGTTTTTATATCCCTCATAAGAGCTTCTACCCTGAACAAACCAGGCTGGGAACTGATCACAAACTCTGGACTTGGTCTAAAAAGGAATCTTTTGCTGGTTTTGAACTGCTTTTGGACTGTCATGCTGTGTTAGTGACTACACTGTTCTTTCATGAGTGTTCATTAACTTTAAACCCCGAGTGCATCCTCCTGGCTTGCCAGATGTGCTCCTGAGCTGGTGTCAGTTCCTGAGCCAAGGCAATTAAGGCACAAAATAATTTTAACTAACATTTTGTTGTGGTGTTTTTTGGTGTTTGGTTGTTTTTTGTTTTGTTTTGTTTTGTTTTTTTAACAGAAAAGGGTCAGGACTAAAATTGACACCACAGCCTTCTCTGTTTTTAAAGCTGAAGTTGGCCATCCCAAACTTCCTTTTAATATCCCATGGAAAATTGAAGTATGACCTTTTATTTCAATGGAAAACAAGTACACTTGCTGCTGTCCTGGAAGCTGTCAGCACTCCTCGTCTCATCCACCAGGACCTGGCAGCTTTCCCCTTGCACTGAAATTGTATTCTTTTATTAAAATCTCACTAGTATGTTGAGGTAGTAGTAGTTTTACCAATAACTCAGTAGCCAAGCATAACTTTTCTATCCAGAGAAAAGTGGATGGTATTATTCTTTGCTGACTTAGTTCAAAATAGCCTGTGAATTGGTAACAGCAGCATCAACTTAAAAAGCTGTGAGGAAGCTGCTCAGGGCATCACAAAGTACAGGCTAATTATCTCATAAGCTGAATTGGGTGTCTTACAGCTGTTTCTCATGCACATTAACAGTGTTAAGCCTCAAAGCTTTGTGGAAAGCATTAACTTGAGGCATGTGGATGAAATGAAATTTGCTTTTGACTGTCTAAATATTTACTCAAGTATTTGTTTCATGCCCAGTACTACTGACAAAAGGCACTGTAGTTCTCACAGTCAGAACTAGGCTGAAGAAAGGCCACAGGAATTATATTGAACCTGGCTGGTTTTGTCTGTAATTGCTGCTTTTTCCTAGCAGCAAAAGGAAAGGGAGACCTCAGGGAAGAGAATTCTTCAGGAGATGTGGATGCAATTAAGAAAAGGAAATAAATTTAGAGAGATACCTTTGCTCAGACCAGAAATCAGCTCTGCTGGCCTTGGCCTTCCCAGAACCAGTGTCTCATCTTTAACAGTGTTATTTGTATATAAAAAATAACCCTGGCTATTCCTGAAATGTACTTTGCAGGACGAGCAGGTTGTGGAGCAGGTTGCACAGTCCGTGATGTGTTAAAGTTCAGTGCAAGGAAGCAGCAGCAATTGCACGAGCAAAGCTCTGCCCAGCAACCTGCAGGTGTGTTGGTACTCCTGGGACTAGACAGGCTCACTGTTCCTGTGGAAATAGATTTGCTCCCATGCAGTGAGGTGGCGTGAGCAGAAGAATCTCCAGAGGTTGAGGATTATCCCCTGGTCAAAGGGATTCTCCAGCTCGGAGTGGCGCAGGTAGGAGATGCGGTGGTGGGACATGAACTCCCAGGTTGTGGTGTTGCACGAGATGAGGTACAGGTGGGAAACAAGCAGCAGCAGGACCACAGTGGTGAATATGACTATCAGGAGGAAGGAGAGCAGGAGGAAAATGTTGTACTTCAGCCATTCCCAGGACTGTTGAAAGTAGAGGCCTGACCTTTCAATTCAAAGAGAAATAAATCTGCAGTTAAAGGAGCAGAATAAGTTCCATAAACCTGATGGCACATTTAAGTTTGATTCATAACTAGTGAGCTGCTGATAATCCTTTACTACACAGAGTTAATATACTGTAAAGTCCTGAGAGACTGCACCTTTAGGGATTGGAATCTAAGAAGTTCAGAAATGCTGGTTCCCCTGACAGCTGAGAGACAATCGCCTTGAGTTAACTCCTCTCCTGAACAGCTGGAACCCTGATGGAGTTTCCAGCACTTGGATTTGTAAACAAAGATCAGTAACTGAAGCAAAATGAACAATGAAACCTAAATTATCAGATTCTGCTCAAGATTAGGGGGCTCCAGGATGCAAAAGACAGTGAAGATCCAAAGCCAATCCAATGTTCTACACCAGCCCTTCCATGGGCCTCGAGGAGCACCACAGCCATCTCAGGGGTCCAAAAGCCACCTCCTGCCCTTACCAAGCAACGTGGCCTCCCCACAGCAGAACCACCAGCTGCACAGTCAGGTAGGCTATGAAGAGGGGGTGGTTCCTTTCTCCCACACAGTTCTCGATCCAGGGGCAGTGGTGGTCGTAGCGCCGCACGCAGTGCTGGCACAGCTGGCAGTGCCTGGCTCTCATGGGCTGCTGCAAAACAGAGACAATCAATCAGAAAAAGAAAAAAACTCACTGGCAGTAGTCACTGCAGTAGTGCTGTCCCACTCCCTGCTTGGTAGAACAGAACATCATGCAAAACTCTTCCTCCACAGCAGTCCTGTCCCTAAAGCACTCCAGGGTGAGACAACAGCACATCAGCATTGCTAAGAACAGCTCAAAGGGGTTGTGATTCCCCTGCTACAGACCCGAATGGGTGAGATTCAAACTAAGTGACTCTCCCACATTATTTCTATCTACACATCTTTATTATCTACATATTTATAGGAAGTCCAGTGTGCCACGGAGGGAGACAGAGCCAATGAGTCCATTCAGGAAAGCACGGGCAGACTATTGAGGTGAGAAACTAGGACCACTGCTGTTGAATAGAGTGGGCAGGGATGGGATGTTTTTAAGGGATGCACAGAGGGGGGAATTGTCTGCTTCTGTCAGTACAAGACACTTGCACAGGAAAGCAGCTCAAATACCAGGAACAGAAAAGATGAAAGACCTGACTGAGAAAAGCAGTGATTCCTAAGATTTGTGCCCTGAAGCATCAAAATGCTTTGCCAGCTTTTCCTCCTGCAATAAGCTCACTTCTCCTGGTAGATATTCTTTAGGAATTTATGGAAGCTGGGATAATGCTTAATTTTATTAAACCGATAAGGATCACTCTGAAAACAGGCCTCTCTAGGCTTTAGGCAAACTGTTTTAAGAGCTAATTAAATTGCTCTAATTTCTCCTTCATGCTGTCTTTTACCATCCAGGCCAATGTTCTGTTGTTTTAAGGCCTCCAAACAAGCTCTCAGTGATGATCAGTTCACACAGGGCCTTCAACTGCCCTTCTGACTATCAAGGTATGTTCAAAATAACCTTCTCGACACTGGTTGACATGGCAGTAAGAATGCAGAATACAATTTTTCCATGGCAAAAGAAGATCCTTGTTTCTACAAGCCAGCAGGGACTTCCAGCCTTGGAAAACTGGCCTTTGTGCCAGTGTCCATCACTGCTACATGTGTAGCTACACAATCTGGCCTCCTCTGAGCAGCACCGATGGAGCAGAAAAACACCAACAGCAGCAGCTGAACTTTCAGATCACTCATCCCACCCTGTTCCAGCATGTTCTGGATGCCCACCTTCACCAGGCAGTAACCACAGCGCCGCAGCTTCACATCACCCACAGCCTGGGGGATCACCAGGCCCTGTCCTTCAGCCTCCCCTGCCTGCAAAAAAGAGACAGAGGAAGGTTTGTGTGGTGCTGTCTTGGCATGACTGAGCTGTCTTACTGCATCTTTTTACTTAGCAGTTACACAGTGCTGGTTATCTCTATCATTAGGAAAGTTAAACAAAATAATTCCTTGGAATTCCTAGAGACACTGCAGTTGTGGTACAGTGAGAGAGAAGGGGCTCCTGTAACCACGCAAAGAATGTTTGCATAGAGGCAGAAATAACTCTGGACAAGACACACTTTGGGACAAAAACAAGATTTCATTTCCAAACACAATAATGATGTCTTTTCAGTATAAGCAGTGCTACTTATTCATCCACAGCCACACTCACATTAAGGATGGAAGACCAAGACTGATCATGCTTTTGTCCTGCACAGTCTGGCAGGCAGTGAACCTCAGGCAGACTATCAGTTACTGGAACTTTGCATCTCCATTTATCTCACTGTAACTTGTTTGTGTGCGTGTCCTCTGAGAGAGCAACAAATCCATAAACAGTTCAATAAACAGGGCTGCAGAGAGCACTGTCTGCCAAGCCTGCCCTTCAATTTAGGTTTTTGTGCACTTGTACCACTTAAGCAGCAGTTAGAATAAAATAGGTCATGTACACATTCTATAGGGCACTGCAGCCTCTGCTGGAAGAGAGGACTTGGGCTCAAATGGCACAGTCACTTACAAGGTCAGTGTGGTGTGAAAGGCACATTTAAAGTCTGAACCCTTTTGCTGCTGTTACAGAATACGAATGTGAGGCAGTCTGGTCTCATCTCCGATGGGCTGTGCATGTTTCCTTCATGCCAGCACAACAGAAACTATTTCAC
>NW_021940039.1:5785557-5806732 GCF_001715985.3 Manacus vitellinus | reverse complement strand
GCGGGCCTCCTCTCCCCCACACCGCCCGGGTTGTGCCCAGCGAGCCTGCCCAGCGCCCCGGGGTCTGTCCCCGAGGAAGGTGTTGGACTGTGGGGAGCGCAGGACTGGGCACAGTGCTCGGCACCTCCGATCCACCAGGGCGGACACTGCTGGGTGTGCAGAGTGATGGAAGGGTCTGGGAGCCATGGAAGGGTCTGGCAGAGATGGGTCAGGCAGTGGGTGCCGTTCGAAGGCTGCTCGAGGCGGTGCCTGAGGTGCCGCACTGCATTAACTCCAGTCTTTCCAATGTGGTTATTCCATGTGTTCATTTCCATCCCCCGGGAAGAGGCACAGAGGCCGTGCCTGGCTGGATGCGGTTACAGGACCCCATGAACAAAACGGAGCCTGGAGAATGCCCGACATAATTTGAGGAGGGATGTGATCTGGCCGGGGATGTCTGCACCGAAGAGGCTCCTGGCTGAGCGAGGGCATTGGACGCCCGCAGAGCGAAGCAGGTGTGTTTAGAGAATGGCCCTTCTCAGCTGAAACAGGCATCTAAAAGCAGTTGAATTGCACCCCAGATGTCTCTTGCTAACAATAAAAAAGCTAAGGTGACTATAGCTTAGATGTACATATTTACACTGGGAGTGTCTGTCAGTTTAGGGGAGATGAATCTCATCACAGGCCTATAATAGTTCCAAAATCCTGAGACAGCTGGGTTGAAATGTTAATAAAAATTGTAGACAAAATTTTCAATAATCATTCAAACCCTTTTGCTTTAATTTTTTTTTTTATTCTAGGTAAATGCAAAACTTACAGCTATCCTCCCTCAGACACCTCACAGACTGTACTGGTGCTTGAAAAAAAGGTGGGTAGTGTCTTTCCTTCCTTGCAGAGAGGTGTAAATTTTAAAGCTTAATAATGGCAATCTGAGTAGTAACAACATTATCCACTTGAAAGTAGAAACATTTTGATGTTCTAGAATAATCTGTCCTAAGGAGTGTATTCTCACTCTCTTTGTGATTAAAATAATTTGGTGCATGTTACTCTTTTTATCTTCTCCTTCAGCTGTGAAACCTGTCTTGCAGAGATCAGAGCTCATCTCTGTCTCAAGGGCTTCAGCCTCAGTGAGTGGTTGAAATTAGGCTCGGTTCCAGAAAATCTCTAATAGCGAGTTTCTGAGTGGAGATTCCAGGTTCTCATGGCATTCCAGCTAGGAATTCCATGCTGCTGGAAGCCTAAGGTATCTCTCTGTCCTCTTACAACAGGGCACATTTTCAGAGGCAGTTCAGTTTCATATGATTCCTCCTCCCACTCCGTTCACCCCGAGTCTGATCCTTTAGAGACTCCACAATGACCACTGAATAAAGCAGCAGTTGAGCCCTTGCAGGACCAGAGTCTTAAGAAGAAAGTCACGCTGGCCTTAAAGCAGATTGACTGGCTTAAGCCAGAGGCTTTTCTTAAGTGCTCAGCTTCGGCCCACTTACAAAGCCTGGGCTGTGGAGTGTGAGCTGCAGATCTGTTACGGAGTTCAGAGCAATCTGTACACTCAAATATTGTCCTGATTTTTTTATTCTCTTCTCACACAATCTCCTAACAATACTCTCTTCCTCCACGTCTCTTTTCTGTTGACAAACAGTATTGTATCCCTTGGAGTGATGAAAGGCAAAGCCACTGAACTGCACCATCAACACATGGCAGTTCCTTTCATTTGTAATGAAATATTTGACAGCAAACGGCCCAGTAATGTACCTAAACAAACCACATCCACAGACCAAAGGAAGAAGACACTGTTGAGCACTAGGTTTAATACACAGCGGGTATCCAATGGATACAACAGAAAAGTTAATTCATTCAGAATTGTAAGGAAGCAGCAGTTGTGCATTTTGATTTTTTTGCTGGGTTTCACCATGTACAAACATTTGAACCAGGCCCCCACATCAGGCAGGTCCATGGACAGAGTAAAAGCAGACACTCGTTATAACGGAGGGTATTTTCTTTCAGCAAAACAAGGAAATACATATTTGGTTAGCTTAAAAACTTCTTTAAAAACAAGAAAAGAGTTACAGAGAGAATCAGTGACAAGTATATGAAATCAAACCAAAGTCTGCTAAAGCAGAAGTGTTTCAGTTCAGCAGGAAATCTCCCTCAACCCTTATTTAAGTGCTGTCTTCTCCAGCTCCCATGTTCCTTTTCATCCATACCTGATGACTATTGCCCTCTGTGCTTCATGCACATGGTTGTCGTGGAGACCAGCTGTTTCCCTACTTTTAATTCTCTTTTTCTAGCACAAGCTGCCCTCTGACACCTGAGCTGTGGCAGGCTCCTCCCTGAACAGTCTCAAGGAAATGTTTTTTCTATGGATAGTGCCTGACTGCAGTGCCCCTGGAGCTCTTGTCCTACTTGTAATTAATTGCCTTCTTCAGGTGATGAGAGGAACTCAGCTCACAGCTCCAAGACTTTTCTTCCCACTCATCCTTTGCAGAGACCAGAGTGACAGCAGCAGCAGCCCAGCCAAGGTGACAAGCTGGGTAGGATTCAGTGCTGAAGAGAAACATTTCAGTAGGAAGGTGCAGGGAAACAGCAGCCATGGTGCAGATGGATTATCTGCAGTGCTCTGATTGCCACAAATATCAGTGCTAAACTTGCCTGGCTTGGTCTAGATGAGAAAGTCTGGTGCTGCTGGGTGTTAGGCATCATACAAGGAGATGCCAGTCCTTATAAGTAATTCCTCCCACAGATCTTGTAAAATGGAAGCACTTGTGGGAAGTTGCCCAGCAGTTTGGAAGTTGCCCAGCACTGCCTGCTGAGCCAAGGGCCACTGAAGGACAGGGCAGCCTCCAGCCAGGGAGAAAACTACACAGTCCAGGCAGAGGGATCCTTTGTTGGCACAGTCTCTGCAGGGAGCTACTGAGTTGTGTTCGTGCTCTGCTTGCCAAGCTTTGCAATATTAAAGGAAATGTAGTAGTGAAATCATGAAGAGTCTGGGTGGGCCAACAGCTACTGAGCACAGGGAGCACCTCTGCCACGTGTTTACTCATTATGAACTTCTCTCCAGCTGGATCTTCACTTGACAGTTCTGGTGACAACCCTGTTCTGGTTTTCTGAGCAGGGTTGGTGATTGGCTCTATGATTCTGTGTGGAGTTAAAGTCTCCTGGTTCATTCCTTTGATCCAGCAAGGCTGGAAGGTCTGAGGCTTCCCTGGAACAGGCAAGCATTTCAGGGTATCTGACTTCTCCTTTTACATTAGACCTTCATAAAAAAATCAGCCACTTTGCCCTCCCCTCCTTGCAGAACACTGATATGATATCTGCAGGCAGCTCTCCTGTTCTGTCCTCAGCTCTGGATCTATGGCAGCAATTAACTCTGTCTCCAAAAACTGCTTTCAGGTCACGCCTCTTGTTTCAGTTAGGGAAACTGTGGTACAAACTCATTTCAGACTTCCAATTACAGAATTCTTGGGTTGTGCTCAGGTGTTCAGAGGATACCTTTCTCTCTTTTGCTTCTTACTGAAGGGGAAATGTTATTTTTCAGCTCACAAATTCTTGGCTTGAAGACATGGAAGCTTGTAGGCAAAGCTCATGTGACTAACAGGGATGGTTCTTCTTTTAATGTGCTGTCTCAGGAATTTACCTTGCTGTGGCCTGACTCAAAGTCTGATGTGTAGCTTGCTGTAATTGCCCAGTTGTAGTTCCCCCTTCCCCTGGGATCAGTGACAGATTTCAGCTCAGACTGAGCTTTTCTGGCAGCCTGGCCTGACTCCATTAATCTCCTTGTTGCTGGGAACTTGAAATCTTTTTATCCTGGTTCAGGTACAGCTTGCTGAGGGGCTGTGAGCAGTGAGGATAGAGGTTTACAGTAGGAAACAAAGCTTTGGTGCAGCTTGGAGCTTGTTAGTTTGGGATGCAGCAGGTGAGACCCCAGTAACAGCTGAACTTGGGGAGGCACTGGTTTGAAAAACCCAAACCTTTGGGGTCTTGAGGCAGATGGAACCAAGTCACTGGTTGTTCATTAGCCTTGATGTAGTTGTGCCAAAATCTCAGAGAAAAGCCTGACTGTACGGATTGCAATGCAAGGCTGAGCTCTGCTCCAGCTGAGATGGGAGTGCCACTGTCTCCCCAGGGTGGCAGCTGCATTCTGGGGACAAGGGTTTCTGATACCTCTCCCCCTGTGACGTGTCCCCTTCTGCTCCACTCCCTCCTTGCCAACAGTCAGAATCCTCAGTGTTTTTTGTCAGGTGATTCGAGATTTTAGTGGCAGGAGCTTTCACTACATGGGGATTGGGAAGGAAGCAAACCTGGTGGGCAGCACTGTCAAGTGAAACAACTTCAGGACAGCAGCACTAAATGGAATTAAAGAGCAAAACCTGACTCCCCTAACACACCAAGGCTGCCTGGTAGTATTTGCAGCCTCTCTTAGTTTTGCATCTAGAAGGAAGATCAGCAAATGTTACACAGAAAACAGATCTTGAAATAAGCTTCCCCATCTCAAAGCTTTAGAGACACAAATTCTTGGGGAACAGGAATAAGAGAGAGAAAAATACATTTTAAAAGACTGCAAAAAAGTATAATTTGTCAAGTTTTGCAAATCTTAAGAAAACAATTCGAAAGTGACACAAAAATATATATAAGTTTGAAAAATACTTAAAAGAAAAAAGTACAGATCTCACAATACCAAAACAAATGACATATGGTTAAAAAGAAAAAAGAAAAAGACATTGAATAACACCATATTGGCAGAAAAAGTAAACCTGTCCAGGCAGCTGTGTTCTGTCAGTTAAAGTGTCAGTCTGTGGATCAAGGATCTGTCTCTAACGTGCTCACAAGGACAACATGAACTCTGAGCATTAGCAGAACCTCATAGCAGCGAGTCAAATCTGAGAGCAACACGTCCAAGGGCAGAGAGCAGCGAGTTACTGTGCTGAGAGGCCTGAAATGTCCCACCTCACGTGGCTGTGGGCTCCTCTCCTGCTACCAGGCATAAAATCTTTTCCAAGTCCCTTCTAAGGGAAGATTTGTGACTTGTCAAAGAGCTGTGGTGAGCAGTGGGCTCTAAGCATGAGCTGCACACTGTGCTTAGAGTGTCTGGCTGGGAGAAACTTCAGCTTCCTCAGCCCTTACAGGTCTGGAGTGTTACAGGTGAAGACCAGCTGGGTGGGACTCTCACCTGCATCACAAACTGCAGTAAAGCTGCTGATGGGAGTGGGGCTGCACTGGGAAGTGCTGCTGGAGTCAGACAGGAGTAGGGCCTTCTGCTTCCGAGAAGAAAGTGGAACAAGAGGGGCTATTTCGTGGGATTGCCCTCCAAAGGGTGCATGGAGACTCCCCACTCTCAGGAGAGGACTCCAGCACCTCCAATTCCAGCAGTTGTGCTGCAGTCAGAGACCTGTAAAGGGGAATTACTGTGCCACTGAGCACAGCTTGTGCTGATGCAGACTGAGGAAGAGCAGAGCAGCTCCAGGCCATTCCTTGGACTTGTATGAGGGGTACAACTGCTCTGGATCAGGGCCTGGGAGAGTTTATTATGCAGAGAGAAATACTCTGGCTTTGCAGCCCTTCCCCACAAAAGAAACAAAACTAAAAGGTGGTGAAGGTCTGGAATGAAGATGTGTAGCCCTTTATGAACAAACCTGGTGCCTTCTTGCACAGGCTCCCTTTGAGAGAAAAGCTCTGTGTAGCCAAGAATATGTAACTGGTTTTACTGGTCATCCCTGACCTTATGAGGGTGGGTGGGCTGGCAGATCCCACTGTACTGCCAATGGGGACAAAACAGACCTCTTGACTTTACTGGGAATGTCTTACTTCTGGATGACCCATATACAGTTAGCAGTGCTTCCATTAATGTGAGTCTTCTATAAAAAACCCTTAAGGGAGCGAATTAACTTAAAAGATCTTTCTTCCCTATTTTCTCCATGTATAAATATCACTAAAAGGTCAGTTCTTTTGGTCTGTCTCTCTGGTATTGTGTCCCCCAACCTCTCTGACTAAATAAATAACTCATCCCTGCCCACAGCCCCACTGAGCAGCCAGTGCTGATTCAGGACTGGTGTTCTTGCAGACATTACAGGACCTCATGCAGTACAGCAAAAGGGAATTCTCTAAAAAGTGGGAAATAAACATGTCACACTAGTGATCACACAACTAGGTCTTCAAGCTCATGGTCATTTGAGGCTCTCTGTGTGGTCTAAAACAAAAAGGTTAAAAGATACATAATGTAGTTGTCTTTGTTTTTCGTTTTCTTTTTATACAGAAATCATACACACGGAACTTCAACCTGAAACTTCATAACAAAAAAAGTCCACTAAGGTAAGGAAAGCATTTTGTTGTGCAAAAAGTCCCTCCCCCCTCCTCTGTTCACCTTCATCTACTGAGGGTCTCACACACACACAAAGTTTCCTTCCAACGGGCGAGTTGGTAAGAAAGAGTCCTCCCTATGTACAGTGAGTTAGAGAGAAGCTGGATACAGTGCTGGCAAGAGGCATTGGGTGAGTGCCTCTATCTGGAAGTGTCCATGTTCTCCTCCTTAAAGTTACTGCAGTGCTCTATAACTTTCCTATGGATAAAACAAGGACAAGGAGAAAGGGTTTAGTGTAAAGCTTATTGCACCCAGTTGTGAGACAGTAAGGTAAGAACTGTCCCACAGTTGATCTCTATGTAACTTTATCCTCTTTGTGTCAAAACCAGTAAACTCCACAACAGCAGCTTAGAGCTCCCAATCTGGAATGTCAAGTCACAGTAGTGCACATCCAGATCCATTTGTGACTGTTCATTCACCACCCCCATATCCAAATCCTCAGATACCTTTGAATCACAGCAGGAAACACGTGCACACAAATGTCTGTCATTCACTGTGCTGTCACCTGTGCCATAAACACACACTGTGTGTAACTGTGACTGTCTTCTGCAGGCTCCAGTCCCCTCCAGCGCTTAGTGACCCTTCAGCTGTGGGAATACCTGCTGCCCACCCACCAGGTATGTGTTCCCAGCCCATCTCTACCTCTTTTATATTCATCCTGCAGGTATGAAATTACAGCTCTTGCTCTGCCAATGACCAGAGACTGCAGCTGGCTTTTAAAACCCTGAACAGATGACTCCAAAAGAAGGTCATGTAAAACTGGGGAAGCTCACAAAGGTGATGGACTCTCTCTACCTTTTGAAAAATGCTCTCATTTTAACTGTGCAGTCAGTAGTTTTAATGACAGACCAATATGACTCTGGAGACAGACAGTGATGACTGGAGACTATTGGCCTAAGAGCTGCAATTAGTCACATGGCTCCCTTGATCAACAAGCCAATTCTGTAACCAGTTTGCCTGGCAATGATCTGTGTGCACTGCCCACCTACAAACACCTCTAGTCTGTTTTCACCTATTTTTCCTGTGTTCACTTCATACCCCTTGCACACATCAATGCAGGCCTTGCTTTGGCAGCCTCACTTGATGTGGAAGAATAAAAACTAAAGTAAAGCTAAACTGGATGTTTGTGACAGTGCTCTGGTGTCCTACCGGGCCATTTCCTTGGTCTCTTGCCGTGCTGAGGCCATTTTGATCATGTCCTTCAGGAGAGGGATCCCACCTTCTTTGATCAGCAGCGGGCAGTACTTGTCAGCTGCAGAGAAAAGAATGAAACAGGCCCTTGTGAGCCCTCACAAGAGGGGTACAAAGGGTGGCAGGAGGGCAAGGAGAAGGATCAAAACAGTGAAGGAATTTCCTACGGACCAAGTCTCATTGTTTTTGTTTGGCTATGCTGCCTGGACATTCCTGCATCATTCAAAAAAGGTTTTCTCCCCCTACATAGCTTAACTGGGAAGACTTTTTCTGCTGACAGCCTCAGAGCCACCCCCTCAAGTTCTACAGTGCAAGGGATGTGATTTCAGAAAGGGAACTTACGGTAGACAGAGACCAGGTTATAGAGTGCCCAGGTGGCCCAGTGCTGGCTGACTGGGGAGATTCCTTGTGGAAGAAGTCGAAGGATTGGTTCAAATGACCTGCACAGAAATATTACAGAAGTTGTTAAAAATCCGAGAGCAGCTTCTTTCAGCACCTTCACCACTCACAGCAATACAAACTCTGCTCACAGATGTCACAGCAGTAAACGCACTGGCACGCCAAAGATTCTGGCACCAAGGCTAAGTCTGTGTCCCAGGGCAGTGCTGGCAGGATTACAGGCCCCACCACTTCAGCACAGACACTGCCCAGATAAATAGCTGCTAGGAGGGTGACTGAGCCCAAAATCTGATTTCCATCCTCCATCAGTCATTTGCTCATGACAGCTAAAACCCAGCACTGATCGATCTGTAGAGGGGATAAAGCCAAGCTATACCCAGGCAAAGCTGGCTGCACATGTGCAAGGGTTGCTGTGTTTCTTCTGACGACAATGACATGTCTATACTGTGGAACAGGCACTAGAATGCCAGTTCTGGATCCCTGCCAAGCACTAAGGGAATATTGAGTACCTGATACCCTCTTACAGGAAGGGTTTTGGACGATCCCAGCAGTTGTATAAACGCATGAAGGGATTTCTGGGAACTGTGTCTAAATATGCCCCTGAGAGTGAAAGCTACAGCACATGACTTCGGGAAGCAAACACTTAAGGAGCTGCAAAGGACAGCAGTCTCAGAGCATGATGCTTAGGCAGTCCCAGACAGATCATGGGTTTCCTGAGCTACTCAATTTCATCAGAAACATGCAGGAGAAATTCTGTCGGGCTCCCAAACTTCTCCCATAGGAATTGCCAGGTAAGGTGTCTAATTTCAGCAGCTTGTGTAACATATTTCAAAGGAAGATGTAAAACCCTCACTAAAGAATATCCCTGAGGATGTTCCTCTCTCACTTTGAACAGAGCCTCCATGCTGGGCTATATCTCTTCCATTCTCTCTGTTGGTGTTGGCTTCCTGTGACAATCCTGGCTCCTGGGTGAGTGGGCCAAACTTTTCCTATTCCTCACCTGTAATTGATATTTCTCCTGGAGTTGATATCCCAGCTCTGGATGGCTGCCCACATCCTCTTCACAACTTCCTCTCGGTGGGGCTCACAGATCCCCCAAGCCTCTGGACCATCAAACATGATATGGGAGAGCACTCCACAGGCATTATAGGACACCTCAATCCCGTCGGCTTTGCTCTCCAGCAGGTTGCTACCAAGGGAGACGAGATCACTTAGAGGTGCTGAAGCAGCAAAGTTTAGGAGTCTCCAGGTGATGGAGGAGCAGAGCTCCAGGCCCAGCTGATGAGCCAGGCACTCACCTGAACACACTGATGAACTGGGAGGTCATGAGCTGCGGGCGGAGCTCCTTCACTTCTGCCACATTGCCCAGGAGGCCCAGCATGTTGCGGTGCAGCTCCTGTTTCTCTGGGAATTCCTGGGTGAGCAAAGGACAGGATTACATACAGGTAGGGCCACAGTGATGCCAAGAACAAGCAACCCTGGGGAAAGGCTGTACAGCACATCTAGAAAGGCTGAGCACTTTTGGGAAGTCAGGAATGGCTCCTTAGCAGGAGCCAAATGGGATCTGGAGTGCTAAAGGTACATGTGAAGTGAGAGGGTTGAGACCAGGGCCCTCTGTTCACTGTTCACTGCTGCTCTGCTCAGGGGAACTGAGCAAAGCTGGGGAAAGAGGAAGGTGTGTTGAGTTCCTCTGTTCTACTGGCTGGGTGGAAGGATGTGAGAAGAACATAGACAAGCTTTTACTTTTCCATTTGTGCAATGCAGGAAGTACTCCTTGGAGAGGAGCAGAGCCAGGGATCCTGCCCAGGCACCCCCATCTCCACTGCTCATGTCAGCCTCTCCCCAGAGACAATCCCACTTACTTTCAAGCACTCCAAGAACAGTTTCATGCCGCTGTAGTTAAGGAACATCTCACAGTTATCTGGGGTCTCATCAGTGATGTTCCATAGGGCACTCCAGGAGAACTCCATCACCTGATCACACTAGAGAGTCAAAGAAGGGACAGAATCAGAGCTTTGCTAATGTGGGAGCCTGACGCAGACCAACCACTCATTTCCTCTGGCATCACCCCAAATGGCTCCAGAGGTAAGAAAACCTTGTTATTCACTTTCAACTTGTCAGCAAGTGGGTTTTTTTGTTTAATATTTTTGTCTCCCTGTCACATTCCCCTGCCCTCAGCCTGAGACCAGAAATTCTGCAGCATCAGCTGAGATGTCTTGTGTTTGTCAGAGAAGCTGAGCTGGCACTCTGAGCTGATCTCCAGGCCTAAGTGGGACTGAAGAGAAAATACTCTATGTATGTTTTTTTGGGGAAACACTCACCGTTTTATCAGCCAACTTCTTCTGAATCAACTTTAGCATTGTCTGTGGGCAAAGGAAGGGGAAGAGTGAGAAACAGTTTAGAAATCATGGAGCTAAAACTTAGCTGCTGTGGTACTGCAGTGGCCAATTTTCAGGCATATTCAATTTTGATCCTTTTTAGAGAACCTACTTGGTATCTCTTTCTTTAAACCAATGGGACTGGGTTATGTTCAAAGTTGCAGGTATTTACAGAGATGAACTATGCCAGTCCCTGAACTGCTGAGTTTGTGGTTGAGTCAGTTTTGATCTGTATGACAAAGTCTGGGATGTGGCATAACTTCACCAGAGCTCTGGCCTCTGCAGCTCTTGGAAAAGGTGAGGGACGTGGGTTGACATGAGCTGGGAAGCTGATGCAAACTTGGGAAGGAAGAGAAGGAGCGAGTCACAAGGTGGTACCAGCTGTGGAAATAACATGATGTGGTGAGGAGGTATAACCTGTATAAGGTTACAGTGCTTCCCTGCCCTCCCAGGCAGTCTCTGGGATCATGGCTGGTAAGCAAGCAAAGGGGCTCCAGGAAGGGTTAGCACTGCTGGGACAGTGGTTCCCTCCTGTGATACTGTGAGTTTGGATCACAGCTGGATGCATTGGGTGAACGGCTGCAAGGGAACTGTGCTGGCCTGGGTTAAGGGTAAGCAGACACCCTGGGACCATACCAACCATGACAAACCCCATCTTGCCCACAGCTTCTTTGTGGTCGTTGTCCACCTGGCAGACCAGAGCGTTGCAGAGGTGCACAGCGATGCGCTGGATGGACTCGTCCTGCCGGCTCTGGTTGAGGATGTTCAGCAGCAGCTCGTTGACCCGGCGGTACTGGAACTCCAGCTCCTCAGGAATGCTGAAGTTACACAGTGTCAGGCAGCAGTTCCGCTGTACCTGGGCCAAAAGGAAGCAAACGCTGGGCCAGGTGGCTACAAAACCACCGGCCCCATCACTTCATGTTTCCTTTCTGCTTGGTATTGAAACCATCTTCTTGCCTCACTACAACTACTAAAATTTCAATTACCCTTCTATTTAGTGCTGTGCTTTAGGCATGCTCTGTCAGTACCCCTTTCTTTCTCTCTGTCACTCCAGTTTCACAGGGCCACACAATTACCCAGGGCCCACTGCTTTCCAAGCCAGTTCCTCACTGCGTGCAAGCTCAGCTGGCTTCCAGTACAGAGATTTGGGATGTTTCTTTCCATTGACTCGATATCCCCAATGCCTTTGACACCACAGTCAATGCACAACCTTTGACTGCTACCCATGGGAAAAAAGGAGCCTTGCTATCATTACTTTCTCCCCCTTTTTCTGGAGAATATCACATGGATAAGGAACACCCTGTATGTAATCCCCATCACTGAGTGAAGGAAAGGAGCAGATCTGGGCAATCGCTTCTCTGCCTTGACTCAGTGCCTGGAGGCTGAGGAGACCCAGATGCTGACACCAAGCTAAAGAAATAGGATAAGGGAAGGAGGGTGCTGAAGGAGCCTGGTCTGCTCTTACTGTGACCTCCTGGTAGGACTCCATGCCGTTCAGCACCACCTGGATGACCTGGCGCCGCAGCTTCACGCTCTGCTCCATGCGGTACTCGGAGTTGGTCAGGTAGAACAGCGCCGCACTGCCCGTCACCTGGATGTTTTTGTCATCCTTGTGGCACTTGAGGGCTGTGATCACCAGCTGTGGAGAAAGAACATGGAGCTTCAGTGCCACTGACTTGCTGTGGAGTCTTGGAGTGACTGTTAGACGCCCTCAAGGAACGCGTGGCCCAGGCATTGAGGGAATGTGCTTATGAAACGAAGGTAAACCAGTTCCACTGCACTACTGGAACTTTCTCCAGAACGGTTTCCCAGGGTGAAAAGAAGACTGGGACCACAAAATTGCCCTTGTGAGGGAGAGGCAAAGGCTCACCTGGAGGGCTCTCAGCAGCTGGCTGCAGCGCTCGATGCGGGCGATGTCGAACAGGAGGTTGATGGCGCGGGACGTGATCTCCGGCCGGTGCTCCGTGTAAGCCTCGATGGCATTCAGGACTTGCTCTTCGTTCTTGTCTCCACTCACCTGGTACAGGGGAACAAAACCAGTCAGGGAAGAAATTATGGAGGAGGAGGCAGATTTCCTGCATTATCAACTAGATATTGAAAGGTCAGAGCTCAGTTGTCACAACTGAGACCCAAAGAACTCCGCTCTACTGGCAGCCAATAATTTTCATGTTCTTTCAACTAATACCAAGCTCCCACTGCCTGCATTCCTGCAGCCTCATTACCTTGTAGGCTGGAATATGTGTCAGGCGGCAGAGAGACGTTTCAAAAAGGCCCAGGAACTGGAGTGGCCGTTTCAGACCCCGGAAGGGAGCAATGCTGCTCTTTGCTGGCTCAATGCTGGGGGGAAAAAAATAAGAGATCCCTCATGTCAGTACCGTGTTTCTTCAGGTGTCAGCCCTCCATTCACTCTGCACTGCCTCATAACCAGAGTGATAATGGCTACACTTCACTTTACAGGAGCTCCTAAACATAACCCTAAACATTCATCCCAGGTGATCCTGAGTGAAGGGTGAATGTGTGGAATAGAACCAGCAGTAAGAAGAATTCATGCAGACAGAATGCAGCTTTCCCAGGTAGAATTTGTCCTGGAAATTCACTGGTTGGAGTGAACGTTTCCTTTTAAAGGGCCGTGGATTTCACTGATCCAAAGTATTTGCAGTCTGGGCTGTGCATCATCTGATAGACTAGATCTGCTTCTGTGAGCAGGCAGGAACACTGCTTTTGCTGCCATGTTCCTTATTGACCAAGAGCCAGTGCATTTTCACCAGCTCTGATAAAAAGGAGCCAGTACTGTCCCACTTGTTTGCTTCTGTTCAGTAAGTGCTTCATAGGAGGGCAGAGTTCTTGGCTGAGCTGGAAAACCAAACCTCTAGCTATGCCCCTAGCAGGATTTGCAAGGATTGATCTCCCCAATATCCAGGTCAAATCTGAAAACAGGCCTTTAGATTCCAAGTTCCTAAAACATTCAGCCCTCCCTGACTCAGTTTATAAATGTTCTGTCTCAAAAGAGCCTGGATTTTAGTGAGGGTAAGAATGTTCTGTGTAGGAAGTATGTACAGAGCTTTGGAGTCCTTTCAGAAATAATCCTGCAGGAGATCCCTGGGAGAATGTGTGTGGAAAAGAACTGAAATCCTTCAGAGCTGTATGGCAGGCAGATGGGATGATTTCTTTATTACTCTTACAAGTCCTTACATGTATTGCATACAGCAATAGCAGTTGATTCTCACACCAGTCTTTACTGTCAGGGGAAACTGGGAGGAGTTGTATCCTTGTATCCTGCTTTTTAGTATTAGACCTACAGAATTTGGGAACTCAAAAGAGGGAACTGTTCTTAACTCATCTTTCCATGATCTATCCATCCAAGCAAACCTCAGTAACTGCTGTTCCTGTACCTTGTCTGGCCCATCTTCTCCTCCATGCTGGGGATGGTGCAGTTCTCCAGCATGGTGTGCCCTGAGATGTCGAGCGAGCTGAGGTTCACCAGGTTCTCCACAAACAGGTTCAGAACCCGCCGGGTCAGCTTAAACTTGTAATAACTGGACAGATGGTCTCGGGAGATATCCAAGTGCCTGCAGGTGACAGAGAGCATCTCAGAGCCTGGAGAGCGTTAGCTGGGGCTTCTGCCTCTCTACCAGAGGAAAAGGACTACCAAGTGTGATTATTATTTATTATTATTTCCTTCCCAAGGTACAGGAATGTGGTTGTGTAGGCTCTGGCAGCAGCAGCTGGCCCTGTGTGTAACCAAAGCACACAGATATCTGGCAGAGGTCTACCTGGAGCGGAGCACAGTGAATCGTCTGGCCACACATCACAAAGCAAATGGCTCCAGGCTCAGGAACTGCCTTTCCCAAGCTCCATCGCAGCAGCCACCTGAGCATTTCTGCCTGGAGATTAAAATGCACCAGAGGATCTTTGCATCCCCAGAAACTTATCTTGCCTCATCCCGCAAATTAAGTTACACAAGATTTTGTCTGCTTCCCCAATCTTCTAATTTTTCCACCTCAGGCTAGTACTCTGTCCTGATTTTTTTCAGATGTTTAAATGCTTAAGCTTTGGGAAAATCCTGCTGCTATGGGAGTGGTGGGACAAACTGACCCACATGGTGTGCAGGTGGGGTCCCTTACGGGGCAGGGGCTAAGATCCTTGAGAGAGACTTTTCTAAACTTCCTGAAACAGGAGCCAGCATCCCACTCACAAAAGTGTCTTCTACCTGTTGCAGACCGTGTTTCATTGCAAGTCACTGGGACTTAAAAGTACTTAGATTTAGAAAATGTTATCCAGGATGTTCCCTGAGACTCCAGAGTGTATGTTAATGTGCCTGAATTCAACTGTGATGATGCTAAAGCCATTGCAAAGCATCCTTCCTGTGAATAGTAAGGCCTTTCTCTCTGGTTTGGGAAGTCCTGGATTCCTTTCCCAATACCACTGTGAGGTTTGAATAGCAATTGTCTCAGCTCTGGTTCAGGAAATTGTTTCACTGTCAACACTTTTAGGTCAGGAGCACCCATTTGTTGACACTGCTTGTTCCCTTGGTTGCCCCATCCATGCACAGTGGGCTTCCATGGAGTACAGCCAGAAGACAGCCTGAGCTCAGAGCTTTTCCTAGTTTTATTGCAGAGCCAGGCTTAAACTTTGTAAATCCCTGTTTGATGAATGGTTTGGAGGACTGAGTTTCGCAGTGTATCACTCTGTTAGTTTATGTAACCATATGTAGTAATTTTCTTTTGCCATCTCTTGGGTATTCACCTCTTCTATTTTGTTTGTCTGGTTGGGGGTGGTGATGGTTTGGTGTTTGGTTTGGGTTTTTTTTGGGTGTCTGGGGTTTTTTGGGAGGTGTGAAGGTGTTATTTTTTGCTTTTCTAAAAGGAAGTTTCTGCTAAGTATATCTTTTTACAAGCAAAATTCAGACTGGCTTTAGACATGTCAGATATGTGCAGTGAGTCAATGAGTGAGCCTGTTCACAGGAAGGTTTATAACCTGAACCCAGCAGGTTATAAGGTTAGAGGCACCCAGAGGTGCTTCTCTGTTAGCAGGCAAGTAGACCTTTTCCTATCAGCGGGCAAAGGACAGGCAAGGAAGAACAGATCTGACCTGAGCTTGCGAAGCTGTGCGATCACTTGGATGTGTTCCTCTGAAAGGTCCATGTTGTAAAGCACTAAGGAAACCAGACTGTCCTTCCACTGGGTGAGGAATCCCACATCATTCAGCTGGATCCCAGAGAGATCCAGAGCTGCCAGGGAGGCCAGAGGCCGCAGCAGGGTCTCCACGTTCACCCCCTCGATCAGGCGGCCCAGGTTCAGGAAGCGCAGGCGGCTGAAGCCTTCAAAGGTAAAGTCCTTGACCAAGACCTGGCGGGTGGGGTTCACCAGACAGTCATCCTCACACCCCCCGGGGTTCTCCTCCTCGTAGAAGATATTGCAGCAGCCAAAGAGGCTCAGGGAGATCAGTGTGTGGCTGAAGCTCACCAAGGTTTGCAGGCTCTTGGCCGTCAGCTTCTCACAGTTAGTCAGGTAGAGCTCAACAAGATCCTGGGAAAAGAGAAATCAAGGTTAGGAGATATTTCACAAGTAAAGTGCCCGCCCTGTTTGATCCACACCTCCCACTGGGACAGCCTGAGACCACATACCACCAGTGTCCCCATCCCATTCCCTACAGTGGCTCTGGGAGCTGAGAAGGGAGAAGCCGATGTTATTCCCAAAGTGAAGGATGGAGCCTTGGGGATCTGCATGTCTGGGATTGTAGCTGGTGCCCATGCAGCAATGCTGTGACATGACAGCTGTCAATGCAACAGCACCTGCTTCCTGATGGCCTCCAGGTCCTGGTCCTGCACAATCTGTTCCCGCAGGTGGATCCGAGCCAGCCTGGTGCTCCGTGGGTCTGAGAAGAGGGTGAAGAAGCTTTCATGGGGTTCGAAGATGCTGTCTGTCTTCACCAGCTCCACGTACCTGTGGGGGGCAATGGCATTAGCACCGCATGGCAGAGGCTCAGCTACAGCTCTGGCACCTGCACTGGTGACATGGGAATGTGACACCAACCCCCTCCTGATCACCCAAGTCGGTGTCTGGGGTAGAGGGGCTGACCCACTACCTCTCCTGGCACTGAGCTAATCCTTAGGGATCTCTTGGGCAAGGCTGTGTGTGTTTGTGAGCAAACTGGATTCTGGCAAGCACAGACTCCAGGAATTTTTCCCCTAGCTGTTTAAACTTAGTAATTTGATTTTTTTTCTAATTTTTTCAAAAAATTAGCTGGCCAGAGTTCTCTGGCACAAGTTCAGCCAAGAGAGACTGTGACAGCCAAATTATGTAAATACCTGGAAACAGGCTGCTTTGTAAATCTATGGGAGCAGCAACTTTAAAATTTAACATCTGTTAGCACTTTGCACTCTTATTTCTCTGCTTGGAGAGGGAGCTGTAAAGCTTCAGTAGTGGGAAATGGGAAGGCTCCTTTGTTGCTTACTGACTGTGAAGCAGTGACTGTTTCACTCTGGGTTTACCCTTCTGATTTCCCTTTTAACAGGACTTTGTTCAGCTCTATCTGACTAACTTGGAAAGGGTGATATCTGCAGAAATTAGAGTGATATATAGCACTACAATAACTCTGGGAACACTTCCTTCTGAACTTAATGCAAACCTTTACTGCCAGGATGAAGATCAATTGGAAAAACAGCCCTATGATTTCTTCCCCTTTCGTTCTTTTTGGAGAACTATATACACCCCTTTGCCTGAGCTCCCAGCTCCTCAAACCAGGCAAAGCTTCCCAAAGCCAGGCCTAAAACGTACTCGTTGACAAGTTTGTCACAGATCTCGCTGGGCAGGAAGATGTCGGGGTGGAGCCGGAGCGTTTCGTTGTCCAGGAGGTAGCAGAGGGTCCCCTCCAAGTTGCGAAGGCAGAAGTCGGTGCACAGGGTCATCAGCGACTCGGGGCTGTCGGATGCCATCCTGAGGGAAGTTATGGGAAGGGGAAGAGCAGGAGGAAGCTTTTGATTCAGGAGATCCTTTCCTCAGATGAAGTTCCAGGATGGATTTACAGGGACATCAGGGCAGCTGGAAGCAGAGGGGAAAAGAGATGCTTTGAGAAAGGCGCAAATCCAAGCGTCCCGACCAGCGTCCCAGGATGTTGGGAGTTGTGTTTACAGCCCTGGACCTCAAAAAGACCTGCAGCAGTTTGGCCTCTCTGGCAGTGTGACCGTAATTCCTTGGTATCTCCACCCCCAAGGCTGAGTTAATGTGAAAGTGTTTGGAAATGAGGCTGCACAGCCAAATGTTTCCTCCTTGCAGATTATCTGGTGACAAAGGCCCTCGGAAAGGGAAGTGGCAGAAGCCACATTGCTTGGTTTCCTTCAGAGTGGGTTGGATAAACCAGCAGAACATTTGCTGTCGGGATAATCCTCTGTGTGGCCTCTGTGTGGCCCCGGTGGGATCAGCTGACCCTGTATCTCCTGCCTGTAATTCTGTTTGCCACCACTCCAAGGCAAGTTCCGTTTTCAGGCTGAATGTTTCCCTGTAGTGCCAAGGCAGAAGCTTCATGAAAGTCTTTGAACTAGACCGTGAAGTGGATCAGAAGCCAGAGGCAAACACATGGACTGGTCTTGGATCCCTCTGAGTGCAGTGTAAGGCAACTCAGCATGTGTAAGTTTATGCACATGCTGGACACCTGAACTCAGGGAAGATATCACTGTCTGTTTATTTGTTTGACAAAATCTGACAGCTCTGGTATCAAGATTTGCTCACTGAAGCCCTGAGGTGTTTAGCAGAAGTGTTAATTTGAACACCAGCAATGACATTTTACTTCCAAAGGGTCAAATCAGGTTAGAAGCAATCCTAATGTGAACTTCTCTAAAGATTTCCAGACACAAAAATATTGTTGAAATGTTTATTTTTGATGTAAAACCTGTGTCTTATCCCTCAGTCTGTCCCTGCTGGCAGCAAGAACACCAGTGCTGTGGGGGCAGTTGCTGTTCTCTGTACCACAGATGAGCAGCCACTGCTGGGGAAGTTGTTGCAAAATGTCCTTAACCATATTGCATTTCTCATCTTTATCCTGCAGCTGCAAAGATCAGGACACTTCTCCGTGTCTCCCTAAAGCCTCTGCTGCTCTCCCTTTCCTCCAGTCCTGCAGCATCAGTACAAGGCAGAAGAGTTTAACTCCCTTTCCTCAGCCTAATGACAAGGGCACTGGGGTGGATCAGGCACCTTCTCTCTGCCCTTTTCAGATGCTGTTCAGCCCCTACCTGGGTGATGATGCCCCTACAAAGTCAAGGCTGTGGACAAGGAAACCCTTCAAATTCAGGCACCAAAGGGTCTCCAGGGGTGACAGGAGCACAGCTGAGCCTGCCCGGCAGCCCAAGCTCCCTCTGATCCCTCCCTGTCCTGCAGAAGGGATTTCCATGCAAACATGAAGGCAGCACAAGTTGGAACTCAAACCTCTTTTTTTCCTTCCTCCTGCCTTTCATTAATTCTTTTTCTGTGTTCTGACCTACAAGATTTAGCAGCTTTTCCAGGGGGGGATCTCAGGTTCTCTGCTGGTGTTGGCTCAAAATATAAAACCTCTCCAGGCAAAAGCAGATGCTGAGGAAAAGAAAAAACAAACCCAAAACCTCAGCAATCACAAAAATTGTACTTTAAACTCTCTTCAATCAGGATGTTAAGGGTGTAACCTACTCTTCTGTGTCACCAAGTCTTGAGATGGGGTCACAAGAACATAAAATTGTGAGTTCTCAATAGTGCCATGACAGCTCAGAGACATTGGAGGTCCATATGGTCCCAACCATGAAAATGGAGGGTTTGCAGTTTTTAAACAGAAGGAGCTCCATAATCCATGGCTCTCTCCTTTGTAGCCAAGTCAGGAGAGAAGTCAAGGCTGAAATGGGCCACTGAGTGCAGAGTATCTTCTCTCTGGCTGGGAGGTCCTGGCCAGGGGAATGCAGGTGGGAGGCAGCTGCCCTATTCCTGCTTTGGAGATGAATCAGCCTCACCTCCAGAACGAGTCCCTCTCGCAGATTTTGCCTCAAGCCTGAGAGAATCTTTCCAGAAAGGCAAGATCAACAGGAAGATCTGAACCAGTTGGGAAGCACGTTCTGCTGTCCCTACCAGTTCCCCTGTGCCATCAGACAGGAGGTCCCTGCAGCCAGTGTTCTTCCACTGTTTACTACTGATGGCCAGAGAACTCGAAAACAAATTCCCATTGACAATCCATTGTCACGTGCAGCTGGAAACGGCCAGTGCTTGGGACTTGTCCAAGCAGCTCAGAGCACCAGAGGGCAAGGACTGCCTTCCTGTGGCTCTGCCCAGCCTCTGTTCCCTCTCTGCTGAGACCAGCACAATGCAGCCAGTTGATCCCAGCCCTGGAGAAATCAGCTGCCCTTTAACTTCTGAGCTCCCCGTGATCCACCAACACAATCCCAGACAGAAGTTCAACAGAAAGAAGAGTGGTTAAGCTGTCCCAGTGAAATAAGACCAAAGAAAAGCTTTCATCTTCATGATTTATTATGGATATCTGAGCAGCTGCTGTGACCTTTTGTCCAGGACAAGACACAAGCTGGGCTCTCCCTCCTCACTTAGACCCAAGACGTGACATGTCGGCAGGGGGAGGGGGAATTAAGTGTCAGTAGCTGCCCTGATCAATATTGTCTCCAGTTACAACCTTGGTGTGTGACACAAAGAAACAAACTGGAGATGCTGATAAATGACTAACATTTGTCTGATTGTTATCCTCAAGCAGCTCTCTACAGGATCAAGCTGCCCAGTGACAGCCACCAGTGCCTTCCAAGGATGGGCAACGAGCTGCCTGGTGCACATGTGCTTTGGAAGAGTCAAAGACAGACACATGGAAGATGCTGAAAATTCAAGAGCACCAACTGCAAACTGACCAGAACTACAGTGCCAATATTTATTTCTCTAACAAATTTACCTCCATGTCAGTGCATGAAGGAATTGAGTCCCCCAGAGCTGCAGGAGCAGGCACACAAAAGCCACTTCCATGGGCACACAGCCCTCTCCCTGCAGCCACAGCCCCCTCCCACCATCCACAGGCCCAAAACCAGCCACAGCACAGGCAGCTCCACTCACCCCGTCACCAGGTCCCACCAGTCTCTTTGCAAGCATTGTCTATTTTCAGGCTGCACCTGAATGGTGACAGCATTCCAGGCTGCACTGGCACATGAGCCCCTGGCACTCTTGGGGCTGCTGGTGCCAATATCCTCTCCCCTGGACTCCAGACCAATCCTCTCTCCCAGCCTCCCTCCAGGCAGTGCCCAGAGCCAAGCCTGACTCACTCTGGCTCCGTGCCAACCACAGAACGTTTATGCTGCTGCTGCTACAGAAATAATTGGCAAAGCTGACTTTTCCAGCATCAGGGACCTGTCCAAGGAGAGGGCAAACACTGTGCACTGACATGAGTGATTGCAGCGACTCCAGAATAACGAATGTCAAGTAAATGCAGAGTCTGGCACAGGTTACGCTCCGAGGGGAAAGTGCACTGTCACCTTCGCTGGCGTCCTGCAGCTGCAAATCACTGGGATTGTGTTAATGGATGGGCCGTGGCAACCCGTGTGGGGAAACCCCATCCCTGCTCACACCGGGGGAAGGGAAGCAGGAGGAGATCGAACTGTTCTGTAACCCAGCACAGCCTGAAATTCCCAAACTTGTCAGCCTGCCACGACTGACACCGTAAACGAAACAGCTCGGGGAATGTGTTGATCTTTGTACCTGCCCGCAGCAAAGATGCTCCTTCGGTTCCCTGAATTACACCACGGATTTCCATCCTATAAGTCACCTTCCCAAGAGGACACCTGGGTGCCCCCGCTCACGGCTCCCTGGGCGCAGGGGCTCCGCCAGCCCGCGATAGGCTCTGACAGCCCTGCGAGCGCTCGCAG
>NW_021940039.1:5751934-5784051 GCF_001715985.3 Manacus vitellinus | reverse complement strand
GTCGCGGCTCTGGGGGCTCGGGGTCTCTGGGGGCTCTGGCCGTGCCCATCCCCGCCCTTAGTGACGCGCGCGGCTCCACTCCCCTCAGGATCGCGGACTTCCAGGAGGTGCTCGGCGAACCCACGGTGGCCCTGGCCAAGCTCCGCGAGCTCTGCTTCAGCGGTGAGTGCCCCCAGGGAGGGCTGGGCAGGGGGCTCGGGCTCGGCGGCGGCCCTGAGGTGGTGCAGTGTCCCCGTGGGACCCACCTGGACAACCCCGGCAGCGCCCTGGGGAAGCCTCGGGAGCAAAAACGCTGCCGGGACGGGCTAACGTGGCTGTTTCTCTGTCTGGTGTTCCGCAGGAATCCCCTTCGATGGTGGGCTGCGCTGCCTCTGCTGGAAGGTGGGTTTTGCCCCGGGTGCTTTTGTTTCTTGGGGCTGGTGAAGCGCACGTACTGGGTTTTTTGGGTGCTTAAAATCGTAAACAAACAATCAGTCAATTCAGAGCTTTAAAAGCCACTCGAAGTCAGCAAGAATTCGGGGAGATCAGCACTTTGCATGTGAGCAGAGCCTCGTTTTTAAGCTGGGAGAGCATTTTGGTTGGGTTGGCTATTGATCAGTCCTGCAAATAGGTCTGTGTTGGAAACCAGTCCCTGAAAAGTGCTTGGCTTTCTGGAGAAAGCTCCCAGTATTTTCAGAGAGCCAGTTCTCCCCCCATGTTTGGTTGGCTCATCCTACAGGTGTAACAGCTCATTTAACACTGATTCATGTGCATCTGTCCCCTGTGCAGATACTTCTGAACTACCTCCCTTTAGAGAAAGCCTTATGGAGTGCTTTGCTGAAGAAACAGAGGTGAGGACATTGGTACTTTGTCCCTTTATTCCTAATGATGTCTGCAGAGAAGAAGAATAGTCCTTAAATAATTAAGTACCTTCATAAAACGAATTGTTCCTGTGTGGAATGTGCTGTTCTCTCAGCTGCCTGGTGGATTGACCCTTTCAGCTGAACTCAGCTGAGGAGAAGGAGCAGGATGGGACAGAGAGATCTGTTCAAACTCTGTCTGAGCTCACCTTCACCTTATCTACCTCATTACAAATTCCTCTTCTCTTCCTTAAGGGATCTCTATTCCCAGTTCCTGAAGGAGATGATTATCCAGCCTGGGATTGCCAAAGCCAACCTGGGTGTTTCAAGGGAAGACGTGACCTTAGAAGATCATGTGAGTGTTGTTAAGCCTTTGTGCTGCAGAAAACTCCTCACAGCTCTAAACTGTTTTTCTGGAGTCTGGACCCCTGGGCTGCTCTTGGCTCTGTTCCCACTGTTGTGCCCTTGCCAGCAGAATTGAAAGTTCCCAGGTTACCAGCACTTGTATCTTTGGAGCCTTCAGAGTGAATTATTGGCAAAGCACCAATAACTCTGAAAAGGGCTGTTTCCAGCTGTGCATGTCCCTGCTCCCCCAATTTCAGGCTCCCTGCCCAGGTTGTGGGTCTCCCAGGGAAAGGGAGAGGCTCCTGAGAGGCACCTGTAGCAAAGAGAGGCTCTCCTGGGAAGTCAGGTCCTTGAGTGGACTCAGAACAGGTTAATCCGAGCAGAGGATTGAAAAGAGGCAGGAAAGTCAAGCTGGAGTGTGTCCTGAAAGGCAGGAGACACACTTACTTCTAGTAATGTTACTGGCTTTTTTTTTTAATGGACTATTTTCTGCATCCCTTGGCTTTTTGTTTCTCTGAAAGTGCTGTTAAGAGTGTTTGTGTGGGAGGAGGGAATGGAGTAACTGATCAGAAGAGAATGTAAAATGATACAGCTGCCTCCATGACCACCCTGAACGTTCACTCCTCTCAGTGATCTGCCCTTCTGATCCCTGGAGCCTTGGTTGTGTAAAACTGGTGTGTCTGTAAAACCACACAGACAGGTCAGAGTGATCTTTGAATCCCTTGGAATGTTGCTTTTTGTTTTCTTGGTTAGTTGTTAACTTTGTGTGGATCTTGGTGTGCAGGGGGGAAGGTGTGGAGGAGGGAGTTAAGTTTATCATATTAGGAAACTGGTCAGTACAGGACAGGTTGTTCATGGAATATGTATTTCCTTTTTCCTGGGCACAGGGGTGGTGCTTAATCAGCATTCTCAGAGCTGAGATAGAAGGGGATACTTGTAGCTCATAAAGAGAACACCAAAGTACTGGGTGGGTGGATAATTCTTACCCCAAGTCCAAAAGCCATCTCCATTGTACAGAGTTGGAGCTGCAATCAGGAATCTCATTGACACGAGACAGGATACCTGGGAACAAAATCATTGCAACAAATGAAAAAGGGTTGAAATTATGAGAAAAAACATGACCCTGATGCACTAGGACTGGGCTGGTGCTTTGGGGCAGAGGAACAGCAAGAAAGGATTTTGATACATGTGAAACATGCTTGTTCTGTTTCTGTTGTTTCTCCCTCTAGCCCCTCAATCCCAATCCAGACAGTCGATGGAACACTTACTTCAAGGATAACGAGGTGCTTCTGCAGATAGACAAAGATGTCAGGTGAGTGAGGCACAAGTTTCTGAACCCGAGAGGTTCTGGTGACAACACACCGTACTTTGAAAACCGAGTTTAATATTAAACCAGGCCTCCCATTCGACGTGGGGCACCTCCTTCCTCCTCGTGCCTGATTTCCTTCTGTGTCCACCCCAGGAGGCTGTACCCTGACATGGCGTTTTTCCAGCGCCCCACGGACTATCCCTGCCTCCTGATCCTGGACCCCCAGAACGAGTTCGAGACGCTGCGCCGGCGGGTGGAACAGACCACGCTCAAGTCGCAGACGGTGGCGCGGAACCGCAGCGGGGTCACCAACGTGAGCCCGGGGCTGGGGCTGTGCTGGGGCACGGGGCAAGGCCTCGGAACTGGGAAGGGGAAGGGTGTTCCTTCTGTGGTTTTATCTTTCTGCTTGTGCAGTGAAATTAAGGAAATACCCCAGCAGATACTGAGCAGATACTGAACACGTAGGACCAGTCGATGTGCGTGACAGACAGCAGGGAATTAGGGCTGGGTTTAATTTTAAGGATTGGTTTTTTTCATGACTTCTACCAGAAGTTGAAGTCATAAGTTGACATGTGCCCTCCTATATAGAAAAAAAAAAACGCTGAAGAGTTAATTTACCATGAATTTATTATGAGTTTACATAGTCATCAAGCACTGGAGCTCAGAAAGCTACAATGAGGAGAAGAGCTGGGTATCTGCTGAAATATCTGTTGTCCCTTCCCTCTTTCCTGAGGATCACAGCACATGTGCTGTTGTGGAAGGTGGTTTCTACCACAACAGATCAATACCTTCCCTCACACTACTGACAAAGTAGAACTATACTGGTTCCTTGCTGTGTGGGATCACGTGGTGCAATGATTCAGGGAAACTGTGTGTTGCTGCACAGGCTGATTCAGTCCTCAGGGACAGCAGCACTAGGATTCCACTGCCTGTGTGCTTCCCCTTTCTTTTGGTACAAACTGCCCAAATTGTTTTGGGGCCTGTGTGTGTTTAATGCCAAGCTTGGCACGTGTACTAAACGATCTGTGCCAGTTGGTTATCCTGATCCAGCTGTGGGTTTTGCCTTCTTTTCCAGGTGAGCTCCCCTCTTAAAACCACCCCCAGCTCTCTGAGCGAGTACGAAGTGCTGCCCAACGGCTGTGAAGCTCACTGGGAGGTGGTGGAGAGGATCCTGTTCATCTATGCCAAGCTAAATCCCGGGATAGCCTACGTTCAGGGCATGAACGAGATCGTGGGGCCTCTTTACTACACCTTTGCTACAGACCCGAACAGCGAGTGGAAAGGTGAGGGACCCTTCTGAACTCCCAGTTACAGCTGTTGTAGTGGGAGTTCTCTGCATGGCACGAGGAGTTTTGGGGATCAAAGCAAACTGGTAGGAGCTGAAGGGGCTGGGAGTGGTGAGGACATGGGAGGTGAGGATATTTGATGGGGGGAGGTTTGTTTGTTGTCCTTGGATCTAAGTTGCACTAAATCCCTTTAGAAGCTCTTGTTTGCTCATACTTATGTATACATGGTAAGAAAAGAATGGAATGGGAGGACTTTGCCTGTTGCTTCTACTTCGTGGAAGCTCTGAGGGTGTGTGCTGGTGGCAGGGAGAGCAGATGATGTTCTTGGGCACAGATAACTGGATTGTGACCTTGTGTCACAGAGACCTTGTGTTGCACACAGGGTCTGTATCTGCAGTGGTTCTGTAGACATTTCCAGTTAGAAAAGAAAGAAGCAAAAAATGGTTGTTGAGCCTTGTGCCAGACCAAGCAAGCGAAGATCTGGTGGGATCCACTCCTTGAATCCAATACAGCAATGAGATTATGGAGCAGGAACAATTCTGAAGCTGTGTTCCTCTGTCAGTGGTGCTTCCTCTCTTCCCCCGTGACTTTACTTTCTTTCCCCAGAACATGCTGAAGCAGACACCTTTTTTTGCTTTACCAATCTGATGGCTGAAATTCGGGACAACTTCATCAAGAGCCTGGATGATTCTCAGTGTGGTATCACCTACAAGATGGAGAAGGTGTACTCTACCCTAAAGGAGAAAGATGTGGAGCTGTATCTGAAACTGGTGAGGAGCCAGGTGTTTCTCTGGGTCTGGGGTGGGATGGGAGGAGTGGAGCTTAACAGTGAATGTCAGCCAGTTTTGTTAAACTGTGCTTGAAGAGAACAGAGAGGGGATATGAAGGCTTTGCCTGTGGGTCATAGAGACTTATCTGTGAACTGAAACAGCCTCTCCTTGGAGCAAGCCCAGGGTGAGCTGACACAGCAAAGCTTCCTCCTCTGCCTGGCTCTGGAAGCAAACAATGGTTGTTGCACAGCTTCCAGCTGGGAATCCCAGGGGACTTGGCCATGATCCTTGATCACCTGTGTTGAGCTGGAGCCTTTACTCTCTTGTGGTTATCAGGCAAAACATGGGTTTGCTGTAGAGTTGTTCCGAATTTGAGGCTGCAGAACAAAAAACATTCCTCCTCTCCATGGACACGTTTCTGTTGCCACTGGCTGCCCTGACAGCACTGACTTAAACTGCATGGAGATCATTCTAAAGGAAAAGTGAAATCCAGTGAGCTGGACAATCCCACCCAGCCAGTTCTACTGTTCTCCTTCATTCAAAGGTCTCTGAGTGCCTTGGGTTTGCAGGAGTTTTGTAGAACATGTAGAAGGCAGCTTTTGTTACAAACATCTTCAGTCTTATAGTCCACTCGGTGTGAAAGTCCCAGGGGGATTTGGAAGGGAAAGCTGTTCTTGTTGCTTCAACCTTCACCAAATCACAGTGAGATCTTTTTCCATCTGTAAAAATTAGGATATATTTCTTTTATAGTCCAAAAGATGGGTTGTCAGGACAGTGACACAACCCACAGTGTTGGCTGGTGGCTGATGTAGTAGGGAGAAAATAAACTGCTTAATGTTTGGCTGACAGGAAATGGTCTTGGCCATGCAGCAGCTGGTCCTTGAGAACGTCAGCAGGATCCTGAACTTGTTTGAACTTAAGTTTAAACTTATGGTCCCTTGGATTTAACATCAGAAAACAGGAAAGTTTCAGGCTGGAAGTGCTTACAGCATGTTTTACTCACCATCAGTGTGAACTGCAATCCATCTTTGTTTCTCTTTTTGAACAGTAAACCTTTTGATAAATACAGGGCTTCTGGGAAGGAGAGGAAATCCTGACAAACAGTGGCTCTGCTAGCGGGGGAGGGCTGCAGCTTTGCAGATAAAATGCTGTTCAGATGGGAACTTTACAATTCCTTGGCAGGTTCAACAGAACTCACACAAATAGTGCCGTTAGGGAGAAAAGCTTCCTTTACTCCATGGACAGAGGAGGATTTTCTGGCTTTGCTGTAGGTGTGGAGCGTGGCTGCACTGAAAATCTCTCAGTCTGGAGAGTCTCCAGAGGAGGCAGAGGATTTGCTGATGCTGCAGGAGGAGCTGGGAGCTTAGAGCAGGGAGGAGACGGGGATGGAGACACGGGGTGCATCTCTTGCCTGTAGGGAGCTGGCCAGGAGCACAAATTCACTCTTTGCCTGGTGCCTGTCTGACAGCAAGAGCAGAACATCAAACCCCAGTTCTTTGCCTTCCGCTGGCTGACGCTGCTCTTGTCCCAAGAGTTCCTGCTGCCAGACGTGATCCGGATCTGGGACTCCCTCTTTGCCGACGACAAGCGCTTCGACTTCCTCCTGCTCGTCTGTTGTGCCATGTTGACGTAAGTACACAGGGAGCCCCATGTTCTCCTCTTTCCCTCCTTTCCCTGAATCCACTGAGTCTTCTGTAGGTGTCTGTTAAAGCATCTGGTGAATAGGTTACAGTCACTGTTCACACGGGTAGTGGAAGTGTTTCCTCTGTAAGGGCACAGCGTAGTCTGTGCTTTTAAAGTTCCTCTGTAAGGAGTCAAAAGTAGCTGGAATAATTTCTGTCTTTCAGACTCATCCGGGACCAGTTGCTGGAAGGGGACTTCACTCTGAACATGAGGCTGCTACAGGTAAGGATTAAATACAGTGGGCATAGGGAGCAGTTTGAAAAGTCTCAAAATAGTACTATGAGAGAGGAGGATGGTGTGTGAGAAGGCAGGAGGGTAGGCCTGGCTCAAGAGAAGTACCATATTTCTGATGTCTGCATGCAGGAAAATCTGCAGGGGTCTTGCAGCACACTCAGTAATGAGAGGAAGAATCTTTTGGTTGTGCACCCGTTCTAGCCTACAGAGAAATTGAAATAGACTGCAGGTTTCTAATGTTTGTTTGGTTTGCAAAAAAAATGGAATAATTTTGAGCAAAGATGTGAAACCCTATGTAACACATTTTGTTGGCCAGAGGGTTTTGTTCTAAGATCTGTGAGAGCCTGAGGCTGGAAACGCCTGCACTGCACAGTTGGATATCTCAGGTTCTGCCAGTTCCTGCTTTAGGCTGTGCAAGATACTGGCTTTGATAAGGCTGTCTGGCATGAAGAGAGCCCCGGGGCAGCCCAGCTTACTGCCTTTGGAGGACAAAGTAAAACGACAACAAACCTCCTTGAAGGGTACTGAGGTTTGATCAGTTACAAAACAGGAAACTGTAGCTGTTAAGGGAGTAACCGAACGTGGCAATGTGTTATTATAGGCCAAGAATGTTGTTGTCAAGGTTTGCTCTGCTTCAGTCAAACAGTCTGTACCAGGAGTGCTGGCTGGTCACTGAAATCCCTTTGTTTCTTTGCCACAGGATTATCCTATCTCTGATGTTCATTTGATTTTGAAGAAGGCAAAGGAACTTCAGGATTCCAAATAGTCCCTGGGCCTAACAAAAGGTGTCAGAGAAGCTGTGGCAGGGGATCTCAGGAGATGCCTCCATGGAGTGTGGTGCACTAAAGCTCTTTGTGGTCCCTGCAGGACTTCAGGTTTTGTTTGGGCTAATGGCCACCTTGAAGACTTCCTTCTACTCTATTTATTAGGTCACAGACTGATTACTTCCCCATCTACTTGGGTCCTGCACTCCAGATTTTTCCAAGTCTCAATGCCTCTTTGCTGCCAAAAGCAGTTCTTTGTATTTTTTTTTAATGACTTTAAGTTTGGAGAAAAAGAAACCTTCTGTCTGCATAGCCCTGAAGGGATGGACTCCTGTATCATGGAAGTAACACTCAGAGTAACTTCTGATGGGGAAAGGACAGACTGAGTCCAATGAATTTTGGTGGGTGAACATAGAAGGATCTTCCTCCTGTGAGCAGAATGTATTCCAGTGAAGTCACACAGTCTGCCATTCCAGTAACTTCTGGATTCTCCTCCCTCGTGTCTGCACTTGGCCATCCCTGAGGTGTGTGAAGAGGAAGATGGAATCAGTTTCTGGTGATTGGACCCCTTTGCCTGGGAAAAGGACTTGGGAAGGTGAGATGGGAGGACATGGTGACAGCTGGTGGCTTTGTGCACTCAAACTGCCTGAATCCAGAACTGCCTTATCAACGAGGTCTCCCTGAAATCAAGACTGGTGGTTTTAACCCCTGAGTGTAGTTCCAAGTCAAGCCTTACTACGCACAGCCTTAGAGCAGGATTGTTGCTGCAGGGGGGCCTCAGGCTGCTTTCCTGGCTCTGAACTGGAGCATATCCAGCTACAATCAGGATCCTGAAACACAAGAAACAGACACCTGATCATGTGCAATGAAGACAGAAAGACAAATGTGTCATTGCAGGCACAGCACTGGGGTTTTCTGCCTCAGTGGCTCACATAATACTACCCTGCATTGAGCTCTGGTCACACTAACCTTGGTATTGTCTCAAAGTACTTCTTGCCAGGAAGAGATGTGGTAACAGTTCTGACCTAAATAAGAGTCCTTTTCTGGCACAATCCAGCAGCTACACAAGAACCTGTTATTAGTGACTGCTGGGGCTGATCCACTGCTGTGTGCTGGTCCTATTGGAGTCAGCCCTGAGTTGGACACTTGTTCCTCCTGAGAGAAACCTGCTGTACTTCAGCTACAGTCAAGCAGGCTCAGGTGAACATGGACTGAGACAAACTACAGAGGGAACTGCTGACCTGCCCCACTGTCGAGCTGAGCAGAAACCCTGAACCTCAGAGGGAGACAGTGCCAGCACCCAGGTGCTTGGGTGGTGCAGAAGCTCTTTATTGAACACTAATCCAGCGTGCTTTTCCCTTTCTTTCTGTGCTGTGCTGGCTCACCTCTGTGTGGCTCTTTCACACTGCAGTCTTTGGTATTTATGGGTATTAATTTGTTAAAGGTCAGTCTTTGTTAGACCTACTTAAGCTACTGCTGGTGTAGAGTCAACCTAGCAGGAGGGATGTGGGCAGCCTTCAGCTTTTCTTACTGGTGTCGTTCCCTTCACTGAAGACCAATTCTTCACAGGCTGCTGTAAATCTCACAAAGGTGTGTGGGGAGACTGCAGGACAGGTTGGTGCATGTACCTGTGTTCTTGTTGGCAATCCCAAGCAATCTCTGCCTCTTCAGAAGATGCTCGAGTACCACAGGTGCAGCCAGGTGTTGCTGCTGTGTTGCAAGAGCAACTGAAGGTTTAAAGCAATCTGTAATTAATACCTGTGGCAACACTATCCCTCTCTGCTGCAATCTTTTCTAGAGGGTACAGTTTTCCTCCAAGGAAAATGGGACAGGTAGACCATGACAACTCTATAATGTCTGCTCTAGTCACTGGATGGATGTTCTTTCTGAGCTGTTCCAGGTGGTCCCATGGACTCAGCTCTTGGGGTACCTGCACTAGGGAGGCTGTTGGCCAGACCTTGTGTGGCCAAACAACCACCTTGGAGGTTCTCTCCAAATGTAGAACCAGAGGGGGTCACACTCTGTGGCAGAATTGGACCTTCTCCAAACACTTCTGCCTCAGAACTGCTCTAAATGCTGCTGCAGCTCTCCCATTCCATGTACAAGCTCTGCTTTCCCCTCCCTGAATATCTGGCCTGGGCTGTCCACTTTGAGTCCCCCTGGCAAGTGCAGGGATTCCCTTATGCTGGATTTTCTCACTGGTAGTGGGACCATCCATGGAGGTTCCTGCTCTGAACAGCTGGAAGTCTCCTTAAAGTAACCTTGAGGAAGCAGCAGGCAAATTAGGATGAAAGCATTACTTGGTGGTGAACTTTGCACGTTTTCAGAGTAGCTTTGTGCCCTGGGGGTGACCTGCCTGGGCAGGAGCTGGGCTGGAGCTTTGCACACACTCAGGGAAGGCAGAGGGGACGTGCAGGTGCCTGTTGGGTGTGGGTGTCTTGCTGTCTTCTCCCTTCCTTGGTGTCCCAGGGCTCATGTTGTGGCACCTTACCTTGGGGGTGACAGTAGCTGCCTTAGAAAGGAGTCTGCAGTGGTTTAAAGGGATGTGATGAGAGCTTTGGCTGCTGGAAAGGTTCTCTAGGATAAATTTTGTAGCCTTATCCAGACTATGGCTGCTAAATTGATTGAGTTCTTTGGGAGGAGCTTGGAACATCTTTAAACCCAGACAGGCTGGTTCCCACATAAAAAGCTGCTTTATATTCCTCCTTTTTTCCCTCTTGTGTGGTAGGACTTCTGTCCTGCTATTGAAAAGAGTTGACTTTTCAGTGACTGGGGACCTTAATTCTTTACTCCAACACTTTCTCCTTTCTTTAAGAACAAAACTGAGGGGAGAGAAAAAAGTCTTATCACCAGCTTTTGAATCTCCTCATGAATCCCTTGGCTTCATTCCTCAAAGGCTTTTTGGTGATTTATTTTTGTTGTTGTTGAGATGAGATGATACTTAAATAGTGGTTCCTTTCTTGTGTGACCAAGTAACAACTACTCCAGCCTTGAGATGTTTCCACTTCTGCTTTCTTTCAATCCTGACCTGCTGCAGCAGCAGCAGGGTTGGCTGAAGGAGGAGTTCTTTGAGGTGGGAGGTGTCGACAGGACACTGTGCTGGGTGTGGGGTAGGATGAGCCTTCCCTGGGAGGGACAGGTCTGCTCTACCTGGAATTCAGGAAACTCTGTGGCTTGGTCAATCAGGTAGAAGCAAGAGGGTACTAGAGATCAGGTTGTTGTTGGTGGTCATTCAAAGGACTGATTTGTGTGACCTAGACTGGAATTATTCACACTTCAGCCGCGAGTAGAATGAGGGCCAGAAGTTGCTTAAGGGGTGTTTGGGGAAGCAGAGGCTGTTTTCCCTTGAGGAATGTCAATCTTTGTTTTAGCTGTTTGGGGCACTCCTCTAAAACGCCCTTTCCCCAAAGAAAGGAACAGATAGCACTTTTTTTTTTTTTCCACCTTGCTTGGAAAGAATTGCCGGAACAGTGTGTAGTGAACACTTCATCACTCTAAAACTCCTTCCTCTATGCTTCTTTTTAAACACTATTTTTATAACGCTTCCCTAACCAAACGGGGCGACTTCGTGCAAACCTCTCCCGGTGCTGTGACCGGAGTTTGGGCTGTCGTGTCCATAGTGTGAGCGGCTGGGCCGGGCCGTCCGAGCCTTGGGGCCCAGCCATCTCCTCCTTCCCGACGTGGTTTTGCTTTCCCTTCCCAAGCGCGGGAGCGGTGCCTTTCCCCCGGGAGCACCCGCGGTTTGAGCGCGGGTCCCGCGCCTCGCTGACCGCTGAGTGCTTCTGTTCTGTCCCGCCCGCTCCGTCCCGTCATTCCCGGAAATCCTTCCCGCTCCATGCCCTGCGATCGCCGGTGTCCGCGCTGTCCCGCGCGCCCGCGCCGTGCGCGCGCTGTCCCTTAAAGCGGCGATTGCCGCCGCCTCTATCGCGGCCGCCCCCGGCGCCGGCCTGCGGCCCGTTTTAATCGCCCGGGGGCCATGGTCCCACCGGCACGCAATGCCTGCGGGCGCCGCTGGGCGCCTGCCCCCGTTCGCGTGGGCGCGGGCTGGGGGCGGTCCTGGGCCCCGGCACGCCGGAATTCCCCGGAACCCGCGGGCGAGGCGGCCGAAAAGGGATGCTGGCCCGGTGCCGTGCTTGCCCGCCTGTCCGCGGCCCGCGCCGACCTGCCGCCCGCCGGGCTCGGGGCGAACAGTCCGATGCCTTCGACAAGTACGGGCTGCCCGGGCTGGTCGCAAGCTAGCGGAGCCGCGAGTCCTACGTGCTGTGCTACGACCCGCGGAGCCGCAGCGCGCTCTGGGTCATCGAGCAGCTCAACCGGGACACGCTGAGCGGCGCCTCGGACCGCGCCGCCTGCGACTTCCAGGAGGACGACTCGGTGCACGAGTATCACCGCGCCACCAACGCCGACTACCGCGGCAGCGGCTTCGACCGCGGGCACCTGGCGGCGGCCGCCAACCACAAGTGGAGCCAGAAGGCCATGCGGGACACGTTCTACCTGAGCAACATCGCCCCGCAGGTACGGTCCGGAGCTGCCCCGGCCAAGGGCGGACGCGAGAAACCACCTGGGAGTGGCGCTGTGTTTGTCCCTCCGGGCAGAGAGGGGGCAAAGTCACCCGGAGGTGTTTCCTGCTGAGTTTAACAACTGCAGAGGCACCTGCACGTGCCTCTCAAGCCATGAGAGACCCCTTTCAGTGCAGTTAAACACGTGGACAGACACTTGCAAAAGCTGTGGGCTGAGCGATGGGTGTGCAAACCAGGACCTCACTGTGCACAGCTTCCAAAGCAAACGTGGTAGTGGAGATTTAGGATTTTATGATCTCTTCTGGAAAGTGCATGGGGCACTGTGAGATGCCTTAACAGAAAAGGCAGGTGTGTTACTCTGAACAGTGACGAAATACCCCTGCAACTCACCGCTGGTTGTGTTTCTAGAATCCTCACTTAAACCAGAATGCCTGGAATAACCTTGAGAAGTACTGCAGGAGCTTGGCAAGGCACAACAGGAACGTCTATGTCTGCACAGGACCCCTCTTCCTGCCCAGGTAAACACGAGGGCTGAGCTGGGATGGCACTCGAAGGGTGCATTGTGCTGGGAAAGGAAAACAGGATGAGGTGCTCCTGCCCGCTCAGTAGGTGAGACCAGCTGTGCACAGAGGTTCTGTGGAAAGGTACTTTCTTAGGATTAGGATATAGTTTATGCATTTCCCATCCAGTTGATTATTTCATGAGTAAGGGTGGGTTTCTTGAGCTACAGTATGACCAAGTTGCTTTTGCTTGCAGTCCTTAACAATTTAGTAATTACTAGATGATTAGATTAACAGATTTGACTGCAGCCCCCATCACTGCAGAATAAAGCTTCCAGGTTTTATTTCATGGACTACCACTCCACTTAAGGGCATGACTTTATTTGCAAAGATCTTCACGTAGTGCTAAAGAGCAGCTGTCTCATGTTGAGATCTCTTCAGCAGCAGGAAATAGTTTGGAAGGGCTGTTACAGAGAGCCAGCAGGGAGGGGCTTTGGGGGGAAGCAGACCCAATGCACAGCTCAGCCTCCCTGTGTCACGTAGCCTCTGCTGCCGGGGGGTGGGGGCTCACTTAGGGGGGTGTTGGAGGGCTGAGGGGGTGGAGGTGGCACCAGACGGGGATATAACCTGGGATGTTGCTGTCGGTGCAGGGCAGAGGCTGATGGGAAGGTGTATGTCAAGTACCAGGTGATTGGGAAGAACAACGTGGCCGTCCCCACCCACTTCTTCAAGGTGCTCATCTTGGAAAAGGAGAGTGGGGAGATCGAGCTGCGCTCGTACGTGATGCCCAACAGCCCCGTGGATGAGAAGATCCCCCTGGAACGGTTCCTGGTCCCCATCGAGAGCATCGAGAGAGCCTCGGGGCTGCTCTTTGTCCCAAACATCCTGAGGAGAACAAGTAATTTGAAAGCCATCACAGCTGGGAGCAAGAGTTGAACCCTGACTAAGCAAATCCAGGTATCCCCTGGGAAGGGACTGACAGCAGCGACCCGCAGAATCATAGTTCCTTGTGCAATTTTAAATGTGGGAAGCATCAAACCAATGCTTCTTTCTACCCCTTCCCCTCTTTTGTGTGACAGTGAAACACAAACACAACACACAGCAGATCTCCAGGGAGGTCCTCCAAAGACTCCTGGGCACTTGACATTGTAGCAGCTCTCTAGACTAGAATTTGTCCCTAATCCACTGCTCCCCTGGAGTTATGTGAGGCTCCTTAGGGCACAGAGGGAAGTTACTAATTTTTGCTGTTTATTAAGGAAGGAGGGGAAGCAAGATGGGTGCAGTGGGAGGAGAGGAGAAGTTCCTGCCTTCCTGTGGCCAAAGGATTGTGTGATTGTTTTCTTTCAGAAGATGGTTTTAGCAGTAAAGCTTTGACCACCCATGGTATTGGTTGTTTCTTATCTGCTCTCACCAAAGCTCTGAATATCTCAGCAGGAGGAGGGGAGGACAGAGCCAACTTTTCCAGCTGCTTTCCTGTCTGAGCTCACTGTAGGCAGAGCTTAAGGCATCACAGATGGAGCCAAACTGTAATGAGCTGATGTGTTTTAGTGCTGAGGCCCAACTGAAGCTCCAGCTCTTCCTGGTGTTGGGAAGGATGAAGCCTTGGAGTTGAAGGAGGGGCTGGGGAAGTCATGCTGAGGCAAGAGCAGCTTCTTGGCATAAGGATTAAGCTTTGACTTCCTTTCAGTCTGAAAGCCACATGGCTGCAGAGTCACTGAGTGTGCAGGACCTCTGCACAGAGAGTGCCCATCCTCTACATGAAGTCACACCTGGATTCGAGGCAGCTGAGGTTCTATACTGGTTTATTCCCACCCCAGATGTCGGAATTGCTAAGCCTCAGCCTGCTGCCAGGTTTGTCCCAGCTGCTGGGCCATGCAGGCAGGAGGGCACAGACTTGCTCCCAGCAGCAGCTGAATTCTTGGCTGGGCAGCACTGCCAGCTTTGGTCACGCTGTGCCTTGGCCCTGCCAGGCTCTCGGAGTGACTTGCCCAGCACCCCTTGTTTGAAGAGCCGCCTCCCTGAGTCCTCAGTGCCTGCCAAGGTCAGTGGTTTCCCTTCCCTTCAGCTGTCCCTGGTGTCTTCACAGCCTCTTGGATGTGGGGTCTGAGTGCAGACAGGGAGATCAACAGCGCTTCCTGGAACAGAACGGAGTCAGAGCTGCTCTGAGAGCACCAGGCAAAGCAGCTGCTCCCCGAGGGTCACTGGGAGCCACACGTGGGCCACGTGTCAGTGCCACAGGCAGAAACCCAGCCCTGCCCTGGGCACACCCTGCACCGTCAGCCCCCCACCTCTGTGCGGATGGTCCTGCTGCCCTGGCCGGGGCAGGTGTTCAGGTAGAAGTCAAAGAGTGTGCTTGGGTCGGTGACCTCCAGGTTTGGATCCACATCAACCCCAGCTTCCAAGCCTTCCAAGCCTCCAAACACAACAAGGGCATGCCTGGGAAGAGCACAGGGACAGGGTGAGAGGGCAGAATCTGCAAGAAGCAGGCTCCTTTCTTTTATTCAGGTGTCTGGGTCTGCTTTCAAGCTCCTGTGTGCTGCTGAAGCAGGGAGCTGTGTCCCTTGCTGATGGTGCCCAGTGCAGCTGCCTCCCCACCAAAAGCCCTGCAGCACTTGGCCAATGTGACAGTCCCTGCTACCAACTCCAGAGAAACAGGAAAGGAATTGGCCTTGACCTGGGGTACTTCCCCAGCTTCGGTGACGCAGACAGATGTGCCTTGGTGTAAAAGGGAGCAGCAGAGCACTGGAGGGAGCCTGTGGGTAAGTCTTGCACTTGGATCTAGGAGCATTCCAGCCTGGGAGGACACCAAGGCTGCAGTGCAGCTCTGCTGCCTGCACCAGCCTCGCTGGGGGCTCTCAGAGGAGCCAAGCAGGTGGGACACAAACCTGAAGGAGGGGAGAGTGACCTGGTCCACGGGGCTGCCCCGCTCCGAGGTCCCAATGGAGAGATCGTAGCCTTCCTTGAACGGGCACTCGGAAAAGACAGCACCTGGGAAGCACAGTCTGGGGTTATTGCTGCACTGCCCTCACCCATGTGCCTTCTGGACAAGGTGAACTAGTGCCACTGGTGCATCAGGAGACAGAAGAATGAATCCTCTTTCCCACATAATTCCCTTGCTCTAGGAACCTCCCACACCCTTCTCAACAGCAGCACCTTCTCCTCAAAGCTCATAACACTGGTGCTAGGAACTATTCCTTGACTAATAGTTTTCCTAAGAGGTCCAGTCAACCAGAACTCAGGAAGAGGATTTTTCAGGGCTCTTGAGCTCAAATGTCACTGCTGGCTCTGGTGGGAATGAGTGGGATGTCGTTATCATGGAAACTCATCTCCTGCTGCTGTGCAGCCATTTGGAGCAATGGTGAGTGGAGATACAGGGCAGAGTTCTGGTGGGTGACTGGCCCCTAAATTTGGCTGCCAGATGGCTGCTAACTGCATGTGTAAGCTGCCTTTAAGACAAGAGAGATTTCTGTGGAAGAGATATTAATATGTTTAGCCAGTAGGCCTGAAATTGGTGGGCAAGCTCAGGCAGAGCCCTGACAGAGAGCAGGGAATCCCTGCCAATACTCACTGAGGCAGGAGGCAAGGCGGACACTGTACCCCCAGTACAAGCCCGAGACCGTCCGGGGGTGGTGTGAGGACACCACGGTGCCTTTGTGCACTTTGGCTTCTGGAAGGGAAGCAAGGAGATGATCAACCCCTGCAAGCTGGTGAGATTTGACCAGCGATTTCTCCTGGGGTGGGGCACTGAGTTGGTGTACAACACAACCCTCCCTTTTTCCAGGATGTGAAAAGGGATTCTGAGAATTCTGCGAGTTCTGGAAAGCATGCAGGTGTGTTTGGGGTGTTCACTGTTGGTCAAAGAGGCAAGGTAAGGGTGTTACTAAACTGTGTGTGAAGGGAAGGTGTAGAAACGTTGGATACCTTCAAACCTGTGCTATGGAAGGACCAGCTCCTGCAGGTCTGCAGTTCACAGGTGCTACTGGAGCCATGGATTACCTGGATTCTGGGGCTCCTCCAGGCGCACGGTGACTCTCAGACCAGGGTTCAGCTGCTTGTCTATCTGCACCTCCTGCAGTGACAGTCACCATCATTGTCAGGTATTCTGGAAGTACTGGGGAAGGTGGGGAAGGAAGGGAACCCTCTCAGGAAGTGGGGGTCTGTTCCAGCCTGGAGCTGGAATGAGGAGCTCTGCATGTGGCTCAGGGCCTTGGGAATCACTCTGAGACTTATTTTGCTGCTCAAAGGTTCAGCTGCAGCAGTGAAGCAACAATGTGCTGGAATAAGCAGGGCCTTCCAGGGGCTTGGGAAGCCACAAACACTGGAGAGCCAGAAGGGACAAGACAGCAACAGCCTTAAACCCCCTGCCAGCCCGCTGTGGCCTTCAGAAACCCAGCAGTACCCACCCTGCCTGCTTCAGATCTGCCAGAGAGACCAAGGGGATTGTTTTGGGGATCTGTGGGTAACAGACATACCTTCCTCATCCCACAGTTAACAAAAGAACCTTTGCCTGGCTTCGATGGCCGGTCCAGCACGACGCCCTCCCGGTATTCCGAGTCCTCATCCACCCGCATGTGGTGGGGGCTGTCCAGGGGATTGAGGAGCCCTGGAACAGCAGCACAAAGGGAAGAGTTGCTGAGAGGAGGACAGTGTAAGTGCCCTCCTGCCTCCTCCCTCCCAGTGTCCCAGAGCCCCTCACTGGCTCGGTGAAGTGGGAACAGTTACTGTGATCTGTGTGTCCCACACAAAATGAGCTCAGGAGGGACAGAGACAGCTGGATCATTACCTGCAAACTGCAGATCCTCGTGTTTTGGAAAAAAGGTTTTCCTCAAGTACCTGTTACCAGAGAAGGCTGAAATGTGAAAAGTTGTTTTTATGGAATCCAAGCCTCAATTCCAACCCTGTCCCGAGTCAAAGGTGCTGAGTACAGAGAAAAGCAGGCTTAGCTTCTTCAAATCCCTGATCTACCTCTAAAGTATTGTGCAGGTTGTATCCTGCATTCACTGCTCCTCTTTCAGTTAAACTCCTGAACCAGACAAGTGAAAGAATCAGATCCTGTGTTCCTGCATAATGATGTGATACAAACAGAATTTGCCTCCTGCTCCCACAGCCTCTGGTGTGAGGTACCCATGGCAGTTGGATCTCATGCACAGTCTGACCACGGTGGACTTACTGAGGGCACTCCAAGTACTGCAGGACCCGAGCCAGCTGCACACAAGCGTTGCCTTTCCTCCCAATTCCTTTGAAGTCCCCCTCCACGCTCCTGAAAGAAAAAGAAAGCAGCTTGAGGACTCAGTCTGAGGTTGGTCAGGTCTCTGGAAGACCAAGCTTTGCTTCTTAATCTGAAAATAGCAGCACACCCCTTCTCTCCACCCTGCTCATCTTTGGAACTCTCTCCATAAGCCAGGTATCTTTTTCAGTTTTGTTTTTTGATCTTTGTGTGTTGACACAACCTGGCACTTGGATGCCACTGAGCTCGATGCTCAGAATTGCAGGGCTTGACCAGTTAGCACAAGGGCAGGTCCAAGTGAAAAGCTGAAGGGCACAAATTATTCTTCTAAAGAGATATAGGCATGTCCTGTCCCTCACAGCAAAGTTTAAGACTACAGGAGAACTTGACCTCCTGCTGGTTTGTCATCCCTGTGCTGGGATAAAACAATCCTGGTTGCCAGGGCTGTTCAGTCAAAATCTTTTCCCAGTGGTAGAGGGGTCCCTGTAATCCTGGCATTTGAGGGAGGTCCAAACACTTGCATGAGGTACACACAGTTCCTTCCTGGCCTCAGCTTAATAAAAGACTGAAGGAACTGAAAGCTGAGAGGAAACACTTTGTGCAGAACAGGATGGTTCCTCCTTCATAGAATCTCAGAATGGTTTGGGTTGGAAGGGACCTCAAAGTTCATCTTGTTCCACCCCCTGCCACAGGCAGGGACACCTTCCACTAGCCCAGGTTGCTCCAAGTCCTGTCCAACCTGGCCTTGGACACTTCCAGGGATGGGGCAGCCACAGCTTCTCTGGGCAACCTGTGCCAGGGCCTCCCCACCCTCCACCTTAGGGAAGAATGTCTCCCTAAAATCTCATCTAAACGTGTTCTCTTTCAGTCTCCCCCTTACTTCACATCCTCTCCCTGCTCATCAAACACCACGATCTCGTCCACGCAGAAGATGGCGCAGGCCCGGCCGATCTGTCCCGCCAGGTACGTGCGGAGCTCCAGCGACTGCGCGTTGTTCAGGATGGAGCCCGGCAGGGCCACGCTCAGCGTGTGGTGACGGCCTGGGGACAGAGAGAGAACCATGGCTGGGGGAGCAGAGCCACGAGAGAGCCACGGCCTGACAGCTGATGTACCGCATCACAGTTACTGCTTCAGCTGCAGCCGTGGTGGGGAAAAAATGTCCTCTGTTTTTTATATTTAATCTCAGATTTTCTCTTAGGAATGGTCTCTCATGCAGTGCTCGCTGTTCGTGCCTGTTTGGGCATGTGGACTGACCCATACTGGACCTATGAAGTGTCACCCTCTCTATCAATCTGGAACACTGACTGGCTTTTAAGAGCCCAGTTCTCTCAGCTTTTTCCACCCACGTCTCCACACCGGGTCGCAGCAGCATCACCTCTGTCTGCCTTCTGCTCCTCCTTCTGCTCCTCCTTCTTTTTGGCCTCCTGTTCTGCCAGCTCCCGCACCCGCTGTTTCTCCAGCTTCTTCAGCAGCTTCATCTCCTTCCATTTCTTCTTCTCCGCTTTCCCTGGGGCGGGGAATGGCGCCTGGCGTTAAACACCGGTTTCACCCTCCCGCAGCCCCCACGTGTGCCCGGCCTTCCTTACTTTCTCCTCCTTCCAGCGCCGCCAGTCCACCTTCCTGTCCTCGACCTGCGGGGAACGGAGCGCGTTACCCCTCAGAGCCATCCCCAGGGTCCCCCCCATCCCGGGGCTCCCCTGCCCCACCTGCGCTCCCCGGGGCCGCTTCCCCACGTTCCCCTCGGTGTCCGCCATCTTTCCCGCGCTCTCGGTCACGCCCCCCGTGCTGTGATTGGTCGGACGGCCCTGGCACCTCCCTTGGGGGCGGAGCCCCAGTGTCACGTGGGCCGTGCTTAAGCGCCCGGCGCGGGTGCGAAGCTAAGCCGGGACCGCCGCGTTCTGCGGGCGGATGGGTGACCTGAAGGCGACGCGGGAATTTGGGAACTCCTGTAATTCTGTGGTTGGTCAGATTTTTAGCTTCGTGCTTGTTCAATGGTGTGAGTGACGTTTTACATCTGAGGAAGTCTAGTTCACGAATAGAAACGTTCTGAGTGGTTGGGAGCAAATGTTCCTTGGGATTGCAGCTGTTCCTTGAGGTTTCTTCTCATTTTTTTCTTTTTGAATGCATGTCATCTGTGGATCTCTTGAGATGTGATTTTCTTGAGAGTTGTGCTTCATCCCCAAAACAATAATAAAGATTAAATGCTGGCTATAGCCATTAGCAGGGTCTAAGGATGTGTATGTAAAATTTAGGCAGCCACATCTGTATCTCTGCACAAGCACTGCTTGTGTGTTGGACAATGTGGAAACGCATCCTGCCCCTTGCAGGTTGTGCCATGGCCTAGAGCAAGAGCTCCCACGTGTTGGGGGTGTTGCAATTAATCTTCATGTTAATAATCTAATCTCACGGTTCTTTCTCTGTTTCAGCAGTTGCAGCTCTCCCCATGTTTGGTAGGTAAATGGGTGCTAAAGGGCTTTCAGCAGCACCCACCCAGGCTGTGCAAGCAGGTGAGCCTGGCATGTGCCACCAGTGAGAGCAGGTTTGTTTGCCTCCTTCCCCCTGGTCCATGCAGCTCTGGATCCAGGGGGATCAGTCCCATCAGCTGCAGCCCAGTATGGAAAACCTGTGGAGCTCCCTGCCAGCCTGGGTGGGATGAGCAGCCACCACCAGAGGACCCAGCACAGGTGTTGCACAGGTGACAGCAGCTCTCCAGGAGAGCTGTGTCAGCCCTACAGTCAGTACAGAGACATTGACTCTTCCATGATTGCAGTAGTTCCACTTTAATAATTTAACTGCTACAAACACTCGTGGCACAGTCTGGTGCACATAAGTCCTGCGTGGTTGATGATGATGTTTTACATTCTTATCCAGGCTGAAATCAAGACTGATGCAAGAATTCTCTCTCAGATGCTGCTCATGTCACCCCACTAGCCCAGTGGGTGGGAGGCTGGGGGGGGCACCAGCAGCAGGAGCAGCCTGAGGCCACAGTGCCTGTCCTCCCCAGGCACCATGTGCTCTGATCAAAGGCCTAAAGGTTTTGTTCTGCACCCCGGACAATTCTGCCAAGCCCAGAGTAGTTTGGGGGTGCACAGGGAAGGTTTGGCAATAGCCAGGATACTGATAAAAGCTGTTTTCTGGGGGAAACCGGTTACGGATTCTGTGGTCACCTTCCCCAGGGAGTAACAGGAAAAAGTAATGGGAAAATTGTTAGTTATGGAAAAAAACATCTCACTGGATTTATAATCTTCAGGATCATGGAGTCACCCTCCTGATAGCTGGTGATACTGTACAGTCCTGTGGGAACATGAGTGCTGGTGGAAATGCTGTCCTGCACTTTGGATTACATGAGGAGGGATGTGGAGCAAGACGAGCCAGACTAACTCCTCACCACGGCCTTAAAGGTAGGTCCTGAAGCACCTTTCCAGAATTTGGTGATGGAAAACACTCCTGGAGCCCTCCTTACCTTGTGTCTTGTTGGATACATCCCAGAACTGATTAGCAAAGTCTTTAAAAGTAAAGAGAAACGTCAAATACTGTCAGTGCACACCAAGTTACTGCGCCCATTTCACAGCGACTTCAAGTGTTCGCAGATTCCGGGTCTGGCAAACCTCTTACCCATTTGTCTGACAGAAAATGGTTGAAAGCACAGAAGTAAGAAGGTATCAAAGTTTGTAGACAAGTAAAGAAGAGGAAGAAGAGTAGTCAGGGCAGGTGAGGACCAAGGAGAGCCTGGTTCTCCCTCCAGTGCACTCAGGAACTGGTTTTCTCCTTTTTCCATTTTTGCAATATGTCATTTGCTGCCTTCAGTGTAGCATCCTCCTAAACAAATACCACAGATTTGGTCAGTGGCTTCCAACCAAATCCCATTTTTCCTCACTGCAGTCACCATTCATACAAAAATCCTGTTCTCGTTCCTGAACGTGGTAAATGCTGTGTGTTCAGTGTGAGACAGGCACAGGCACCTCTGGGACAGGCATGGCCACTGGGCAGCTAAACACACACCCAGAGACTCCCTGCCTTGACCAAGAACTGTAGGATACTGATGGGGCCAAGCTTAGGATGGCCCTGCACACCTGCTGCCCCTGGCTCAGCTCACATGTCTGGAGGAGGGATTGTTCCAATTGGAATGCCATGCTCAGGGTCCTGTGCCCACTCTGCATTTCTTCTTGGCATTTATCTCATTAAACCAGCCCTGGTTGTTACTCCCAACCTCACCTTCCTCAGTGCTGTCACGTCTCACCTTTGCGAAGCAGAACCGGATGAAATTGGGGTAGTTGTTCTTGTGGGCCTCGCTGTAGAAAGTGGAGAGTGGGATGGCAGCAAGGCCCTGGGAAGAAGGAAGCACCTGGAGCTGAGTTTCCTGCTCTGGGGCTGCCCTGCCCCAGCGTGGGTGAAGCCCTCTCCTCCAGATCCCCCCTGCCAGGAGCTGCCAGATGGGCAGTGGTGTCGTGCTCTGGCTCCCAAAGGTGCAGCCAGTGGGGAGGGCACAAACCCACCCGGGGCAAGTACAGCAGGAAGGGCCATTCACAGTTACCTTGTTCTTCATCATCCACTTTGTAAATCTGCAGTCATAGGGCTCATCTGAGTTGGGGACCTCGGGGACATCAGATTCTGCAGGAGAAGCAAAGCAGGACAGGGGCTGGGGCAGCTGCCAGGTGCCCCAAACCCACATCCTTGGAGCTTGGATGGGGAATGCACTGTCCATCCCTGCTTTGGTGGTGCTTTAGGCAGGTTCCTGCCTTGAGCTGCCCCCCACACTCAGCCCCCCTGGGCAGAGCTGCAGCTGACTCACTGAACTCAGAGATGTCAGCCACCAGGAAATAGGTGCCCTCGGGGACGATGGGTTTGATCCCCACAGCAACCAGGCTCTGGATCAGCAAGTCTCTCTTCTGCTGTAGTGTCCTGGGCAGTTGGACAAAGTAGCTCTCTGGTTTGCCATAGAGTGTGAGCTCCCTCTGGAAACCCTGAGCCACGGCCTCCTGCAAGGAGAGACGACCAGTGCCCAGTGGGAAGATGGCCAAGGCTTGTTCAGGAACTAAACTCTTTGCTCTGATGCATTTCACAAGTGATTAAGGAACTCTGCCTCCAGCCCTTCCAAATGGCCCCTTAGATTTGTCAATGCAAGGTAGGAATGTACCCCAGGGCAGGCTGGACTCTCCCCTCCAGGGCACCATAAATAACTTGTCTGTGCCTTTCAGGTCAGCCATGGGCAAAAGAACACCTCTTTCCCCTGCTTCAGGAATGTCAGGGCCAGTTGCAGGGAGCTGCCTTACCTGGGCAATGGTGGCACAGTGGTACACGGAGTTTTGGTGCACGGTGCGGACGTGCTGCAGCAGCCTGTCGGGTCCCACAGTCCATCCCACCTGCAGCCAGGAGAGGAGGAGGAAGGTGGGAAGTCTCTGGAAACCTGCTCAGGCTCCCCTTTATTTGCCTGGGCTGGTTTCATTGTATTTTCCAGACAGAGCTTTCCTAAAGCAGCTTTGGTGCTTCCAGACCCCGAGGCTCAAAGCTGAGCGCGTGGCCACAGCATCCCCAGCGCCGTGCCGTGGCAAGGGGATAGGGATGGGGACACAATGGGGTGCCACGTGGGGCATTCACCTTCCATCCAGTGGCACTGAAGGTCTTCCCAGCGCTCCCGATGGTCACCGTGCGATCCCACATCCCTGGCAAGCTGGCTGGCAATGAAAGGAGAGAAACCCCAGTGGCAGAGCTCAGTGTGCTCATTTCTGGGAGCTCTCTGCCCACCATAACCCATCGTGATCTTTTGTGTGTTCACAGCACATCTTTCACCTGGATGAGCCTCAAGGCAGCCAGGTTTCTCAAGAGCATCTCTTTTAAATTAAATATCTTCATGCTCATGTACCCAGCCCCAGGGGCTCCTGGAGATGCCAAGCACCATCACTCTGCAACAGGGTGATTGCATGTTACTGCAACTGGAAGAACAGGCTTCTGAAATCGTGTTGAAATGGATTTCCCGAAACTAGAGACACTCAGAAAACTGTGGCTTTACAAAGCATGGGAAAAAAACCCTCAGTTTCACTGGAGCCAAAGGGCTCTTTGCTCTGCATCTCCCCTCTGACTGGCTCTGAAGTCAGGGCTCCTCTATAAGACCTGGGTTGGAGGCTGAGATTGGAGTGCAGCAAAAGGATTTGTGCCTAGTACAGCTGTGCATGCAAGGCACAGTGGGATCTCCAGGGGACCCCAGTGATATCACCACAGCCTCCCCTGGGGAGGCCCCCAGGCCCAGCCAGGCCGTCTCCACACCGATCCGGATGTGCTCCTTCCCGTCGTAGACCAGCCACTCGTACACCTCGTCGCTGATGCACAGGACGTTGTGCTTCACACACAGCTCTGCAATGAGCTCCAGCTCCCCACGGCTGAACACCTGCAGCAGGAAGGGAATGGGGCAGGGATGCAGCAGGGGCATTTCCGAGCCTGTCCCTGCCTGTCCATGAAGGCTGTGCACCCTGACAGCACCATCTCCCAGGTCAGGGAGGCAGGAGCTGGCAGGTCTATCAGGGCAAAGCCACTGCTGGCACCAAAGACAAGGCTTAAAAACACCAGAAGAGTGAGCACAGCATGTGGTGCCTTCAGAAAACCCATTTTCCTTGTGTGCAAGGAAGGTTGAGTCACTGCTGCACTGCAAATGTGGCTGCAGCACCCCAGCAGCTCCCAGGGCCACTCACAGCACGGCTAGAGGAGTTACCTTGCCCAGAGGGTTATTGGGTGAGTTCAGGACGATGGCTTTTGTCCTTTCACTGAATTTAGAAGCCAGTTCAGCTGGGTCCAGCTGCCAGTCTGCACTAGACATCAATTTTCCATCTTCTGGAGCTTTCTAGAGAGAACAGAGGGGAATCTTGGTTTGCTTTGCTATCTGTGCACTTTGCTTCCCACTCTCCTCCTCACTTACTTTGCTGTGACTCTTCCCCTTCACCCACTCACCGGTCTCAGCGGGACAAACACGGATGTCCCACCAGCCATTTTCACCATTGACTCATAGCAGTCAAAGAAGGGTTCAATGACTACCACCTGGAAGAAAGGACATGTCAGCACCCTCCTGGCCCTGCTCAGACCTTCCCTGATGTGTGCAGAGAGAAATGGAAGGGATATTTTAATCCCTGAATTACTGTAATGGACAATCTGCAGTGCCTCTGGGCAGTGTCTGGGAAGAAAACCACCACTCAGGGCAAGAAGGGTTATTTTGCCTTTGGCAGAAATGAGACTGTGCCCTGCAGCAGATAATTTTTTCCTTTGGAAGTTCAGAAACTGGAGAATGGAGCTAAAACTGTCTCTGCTTTGGAAAAGGACAATGAAAACTAGCCTGTAACTCATGGCAGACCCACAGCCAGGAAGGGCTCTCCTGGGGGAAAGCTGCCGGTGCAACAAGCCCAAATCTTGGGTTACCTCATCACCTTCATCCACAAAAGCCTGGAAGCAGCAGAAAAGGGCCTGGTATGCCCCCACAGTCACCATCACATTGGTCATAGGGTCCAGCTCTCGTCCAAGCAGCTTCTCAAAAATCTGGGCTAGGACCTTCACCAGAGGCGGGTGTCCCTGTGGGGTGAGAGGAGGGTGGGAATTAGGTTGCAGAAGCCTCCTAAAACAAGGATGAACCCTTGGAAAGGGCCTGGGCAGCCAAGCACCCTGTGAGGCATCTCCCAGCCCGGCTGCTTCAAACCCTGTGGTAAAGCAGGGAGTTATCCCCCAAGCAGGGGGCTTGGGTCAAGGCTGGATATGTGTTTTGCCCTGTTTATTGCTGCCTGAGGAGGCCTGAAGCAGCCAGGGCTGAGGGGCAGGGAGGGGTGCTGCTGAGGAGGGGGGCTGTGCACGCACAAAGGCCCGGGTGTACTGGTGCAGCATGTGGCTCCCCTCGCTGAGGGCTCGCTTCAGTGCCTCCTGCAGAAAGTCCGGAGCAGGGAAGTCAGGGAAGCCCTGGCCCAGGTTCACCTTGGAATAGGTAGCAGCCAGTTTCACAAACTCCACCCTGGAGAGAACAGAGAGAAAAGCACTTACAGAGGGTCTGAGCAGCACGCTGGCACCGGCTCTGCTTTCAGCATCCCTCTGGAGGGGAACGGGGTTGGTGTCCCTCCTGCAAAGCCATCCCACTGGTCACAGGGGGGCAGGACCGAGCACAGGTCATTTCAGACCTGTTGCAATTAAACCAAGGACGAGGCACTGTGGCACTGGGGGGTGGCTTTAATTTATTCTCCCAGGAAACAGCTCCTGTGCTGTCTGGTGTGTGGTCATGGCCAAAGCCACTCAGACACATTCAGGACAGGACTCAGAGGTTTCCAAGCTCATACCAGCCCTGCAAAATTTAGCAACCATACACTGTGAAGGCCTCTGCAGAGGGCAAGGCAGGCTGAACTTGCTGCTTGTCCCAAACAAGAGCCAGCTCATCAGCAGTCTGTAGGTTGTTTCAATCTCATCCTCGAGCTTTCCCAATGCCATGCTGTGCCTGGCGGGCTGGGAATGGCTGGAATGGCCTCTGCAGCAGCCCTTCACCTGCCTCTCTGCTTGCAGTGCCCCAGGGTGGGCTTGAAGCAGATGCCAGGCTACAGCCAGTGTGCTGCAGCTTGGCTCAGGTTTGGGTGCTGCTGGGATCATTTGAGTGGATGGGTCAGAGGGAGGGTGATGCTCCGGCCTTTCTGCCCTCAGGATGGTGCAAAACACCTGACACAGCACAAAGTGAGAGCAGCAGGTACACAGCTGAGCCAGGGTAAAGTCTTCTGGGACAAACTCACCCCGATGTGCTTCCTGAACGTATGTAAAGCAGTCAGGGGAGGCTGCTGCTCTGTGCTGTGTGGCTGCCGAGGTTTCTATCTGCTTTTAGGGTGTCTAAAACCACATCTACCACCAGGGTAAACCGGATATTCTCTTAACTCACCAGATATTCTTATCTATTCCCTCCAACCTCCGAGCTTGAACTGGCCTTGACATTTTTGCCTGCAAAGGAAGAGAGAGAAAGTGAGTTTGAAGCTTTCACTTACCAATGGGTCCAGGCAAAAAGGGGCTGTGGCTTCCCAGGTATGTTTTTCCCAACAGAAGGTGTGTCCCTTAGTTATTCCTTCACGGGCTGTTGCTGGCTGACTGTAGAGCAGTAATGCTGTTGCACTGGTTTCTGTTTTCATTTACAAGTTTCAACAAGCACTGGGAAAAGAGGTGAACAAAAGAAGTGTTTGTACACTCACTGGGGAGCTGGCACAGCCTTAAACCTCATTATCAGTTGGGATAAATCATGGGGTCAAATGAGCTCAGCCAAGCTGTAACAGCCAGGCCAAGGACCCCAGATCTGAGGTTTTGCCTTCCATAACCTCTCCTATCTTTCAGTGGAGGGATCTTCTTACTCTCCACAAGCCACAAAATACCCCCTTTTCTTAGAATTACAAATTTTTTTATTCCACCTTGTTCTATAAAGTAGCAGAAGTAGTTACTCCTTTGTCCAGTTGAAGTGTTCAGTGAAGGGACTTGCTCTAGATCCTAGAAAATATGCTGGGATTTGTATTTAAGGTTCAAAATCAGGCAGCAACTGAGTACAGGCAAGAGAGAGCACAGCACACAGGTCAGTCTGATGTACAGAGACCCCGAGGTCCTGTGTGCCTGACTGGTGTGCAATTTCTGTGTACATTGTGGCTCAGGGGAGTGGGAAGAAAGACAGTAGGAAGCACTGAGTGCAAAATCTTCCTTCCAGTTGGATAAGCACAGTGGGAGAAGTCAGACGGACTTGATGGGGAATTTATCACGAGGATGATGAAAAGCAGCAGAGGCAGAATTTTGTAACTCAGTGGTGCAGGGAAAAGGTACCCAGACAGGGAAGGGACTGGAAACTGGGAATAAATGATGCTCAACACATCAAGAAGAGCTGGGGGCACAAGGAGGGCAGCCCTGAAGCAACGAGCCAAGAAAACTGTTGTCACCACAGCAAGTAAAATATATTTGAACCAGGACAAGGAGGGAGTGTGAAAGCAGCTGGGATACAGAGCTGGGATGTGAGGGGGTCTGTGCTCTCTGCCCTGTCAGGATGGTGGGGGGTATACCAGGTCAGCCCCCTCCCCAGGCTCAGCTGCAGCAGGAACTCCCCACTTACCTGCTCCCCTCCGCTGTTCCCACAGGGCTGCATCAGAATTTGGGAAGTGCCCCAAGGATATTTTGTGCTGAGGTCCTTAAATTTTTATGCAGGTTCAGGCCTCACTGGGGATCTTTGCAAACGCCCTGCTGAGGAGCCCTGTGTTTCAGAGGGCACCAGGTGGACTCTGCTCACCATGGTGCCAGGCAGGCAGCCAAGGGTGAGCAGAAGTCGCTGGGTTTAAGGCAGCTTCTCTCCTCTGCCCCAGCCCCAGCTTTGCCTTTTCTGCACAAGCTCATGGCTGTTATGGTCACAAGACCTTGTGCCTGAGCTGATTTGGGTAAGAGTAGAAGGATTTGTGGCTTGGGAAGTAAAAGGTAGCTGGAGGTGAAATATTAGCAGCTCCAGCGCTGATCTCTTGAGGGTGGCTGCTGCAGGTCACGGGTCAGAGAATTTAACAGATCAGCAAACCTTGAAATTCCCAGTTCTGAGGTAAGGCCTTGCCTGCTCCAACCCTTTCAGGTGGTTTTCCATCAGGCCGGAGAACAACACAGGCTTGGGGCCTCACAGCCCCCAAATCTGTTTCAGCCTGTTCTGCTCCCCAGATTGAATGATGTGTTTCTCTAGGTGCATTTTGCCTGGCAGCCACACAGGAGAGCTGAGTGGACGTGCAGAAGACTTGGCATCCACAACCTTCCACCACTGATTCCCTGCCACATGTGACTTCCTTGCTCTGCATGTTGGGATCTCCAAACGGGATGCTGGTGTTTCCCAAGTACTTTGCCACCCAAGAGGCTTTAGTAGAGACCATCAGACAAGGCAGCCCCACAAAGAATGAGCTTTCTCCTGTGTGAAGGACATGCTCTTGCTTATGAGATGTTACCTTTAAACAGGCTCCCTGGAAATAAGCAGGTACAGAGATTGCACCAGCAGGGCTTTTCCTGACGTGCCTTCTCCGCTCTCACTGCCAAGGTGAACTGCTGGACAGTGAACTCCCCTGGACTCTGCACCACTGTAGCCTGAGCCAGGACCAGGCTGCCAGCCAGGGACAACCCACTGGGCATTCCATACCTCTCTGGAGCACGAGCTATATCCAGCACTGCTCTTCCTCTCCAGCAAGAAGTGACGCAGAGACGATCCTGCTCTCCTGAGCATGCCACGGCTCCCGCTGTCCCCCTCCTGCAGGCACGGACCTGCAATTCCCCAGACACAAAGGAGAGGGGTGAGACAATCACTCCACAGCTGAGCAAACACTCTGTGTGCCTGGGGATGAGGCAGGTCCAGACCCAAAACTGTGGTTGTTCTGCCACAGAAAGGAAAAGGCAAAACGAGGTGCCTTGTGTGTTGTCACCGCAATGTCAAACAGTGCTGGGGCTGTACTTTGTGCCCATGACACACAATATCAGGATCACAAGGGCAACCATGACTTCTGCCCCCTCTGTCTCCCAGTTCAGGCTTCCCTCACTTTCCTCTGCACTGAGGGGAGTGGTATGGACATCACTGAGAGGGCATCCTCTGGGAATTTGGTATTCAGTGTTAGCTTCCCTTGTGGTTTCATTTATCTCAGCTACCTCTTGCCTCTGCCCTTTCTTCCCTACAGCACCTCCACCTTCCTCATCAGTGGGGCTGTTTGGACACCCTGCCTGCCTCTTGGGGCTGGGCAAACCTGCTCCATACAAACCCATCTCAAGTTTATTTAGGTACTTGAGATAAAAGCAGCGAGTCTGGAGGATGCATGCACCTTTATTTTAATGAGCCATGGATTAATTTACCCAACTGCCAAAAAATTAATTAAAACAGGTTTGAAGCTGGCCAGCCCACAGATAAGTTCTCAGTACTCCTAGGTGCACTTTCCATCCTTACATGCAGGATGTGAGTCCCTACTGTCTGCCTTTTGTGTTATTTCTATGAAAAGTGCAAAGCAGCCACCAGCAGACACCAGTGGGGTTTGACATCTCTCTGCCAGGTGGGAAAAACCAACACAATTTATGGAAAAATGGAGAGCCAGAGCATCATATTGGTCAGGACTGTGAAATCTCCCCCTCGTCCCTGTGCCAGGCACAGCTGCACACTGGGGACAGGAGATGTGGGTGGACACTGCTTTGGGGTGCAAAGCCAATGAGTCCTGTAAAGAGGTGACAAAATGAAAATGGGGCAGTATAAAAACAGGCTTTTAACAGATTGCAGAAAACTATGGAGCTGGTGGGAGAGCCGGGCACAAGGCTCTGGCACAGGGCTGGAGGCAGTACCAGGGTCAGGACAGCACACGGCGAGGATTTTGGAGGTGACAACTGAAAGGTCACCTCAGGGACTGGTCACTCAGCACCTCCTGCCCTCCAGCCCACGGACACCCGCCGTCTCCTCCATCCCAGTGCTCCCTAAACACTCCGTGGCTGCCCTGGGGTGCACCCAGGACGCTTTGGGGATAAAGGATCCCCCTGAACGTGGGGTGCAGGACCACGGCAAGCGCAGCAGCAGCGCCAGCAAGGGCAAACACGGAGGGACAAAGCAGCTGCCAGAGGGACAATGGGGGCAAAACCAACTTACATCAAGCTGGGCTGCGCTGGTTTACGCTGGGAAAGCCTGTCCCAGCCGCCCAGGCTGCCCTGGCACACATGCTGCTCTCTCCCCCTCCTCGAAATGCTTCATCTGCTCCCGGGACTTCCTGGGAGGAGTCGCAGAGGCTGCAGGAAGGCAGGAGTCGAGCTACAACACTGATGGGGAGAAGCGTACCGGGGAAAAGGAGGGCTCTTCAGGTCACCGGGGGGAAGGAGGAGAGGGCTTTTGGAGGCTCAGGGCCAGCGCTGCCAGAGGATTTTGGCTGCCTGGAAAAATATCGCGGTGTATTGTTCAGGTGGAAGCTCACGCCGGTATAACTATATGGGATTGTTTTTGTGGTATGGTAGTAATTACTTCAGCATGGCAATGGCAGGGAATTTCCCTTTGAGTGAAGTTTTTAGCCATGTTGAAAAATGAATTTTTAAGCCAGTCAGTCAGACCCTCTCAAAAATTTCATCCTACAGACTTATTAGAGAAGGGGGTGGATCACAGACAAAGTGAAGGCATAAGTGTAAAGTTCATCAGAGAATAATGACCTACTGTCACGGTACAACCTAAAGCAGATCCTGCAGCATCACCCGACCCCTGGGCTGTGGATGGGCAGGGATAGCAGCCTCAGAGGGGGATTCCAGTCCAGGGATGCAGGAGCTGAACTCTCCATCGGTATTTGAGAGGTGACAGTTGCTGCACTGGGGTGTAGAGAGCAAATTGTCCTCTCTTAGCTTCCTTCTTGTGTGACAAGGTTTTACCTGCACCGATGAATCAGGAAGTGTAATTCTCCTGGGTGAGTAATTTCTGTCTCCCTTTCACAGTAGGAAAAAGTGAGCCACAGGGAAAGGAAGCAGCTACATCCGCTGTGCCAAAGGTTGCCAACCCCGACCTGACATCTGAGGCACCCCTGAGGTGACTAAGCAGGAGGGAATGTCTGTGCAAGCAAATGCAAACTCTTTGTTTTCTAAACTTCTGTTAAACACCGAAACAAACAGATGGAAGGAAAACTGGTGTTTGGTTCTGTAAGAGTGTACAGGGCACATCCTGAGCCACCCAGTAGCTCAGTGGCTTTTTTTTCCTGTGCTTTCTTTACCCCCTTCTCCACCAGACTTGTACCTTCCCTGGTTGTTGTTTGCCCCTGAGCTGAGCTCGTTTGATTAGATAAATTAGTAAAAAGCCAACTTGGCTGAAAAGTGGCCAGTTTTCTGTCAGGTCTGTGAGTTGAGCTGGCTCAGAGAGGGTGGGAGTGAGGCTGAAAGGTGCTGCAAGGAAACAGAAATGTGGGCAAGGACCAGAGTGGGAAGAAGGGAGCATGAGGCCCTTCTCTGGCAGAATTTGGCCTTTATATTGGTTCAACATTATCATGTAACTTCACCTTAATTTCTTCTTGAAATTCAGCAGAAATTACTTGCTAATGAGCACAAGGTCAGCAATGTAAAGGACACATCTGACCCTATAGATTGTACTGTAAGACTCAAGGAAAATTAGGACCCTCTTCAGGTCATTTTAATTTAACAAGTGCATCTAGACTTGAACAATTCTTTTTAATTATTGTTGTTTTGGTTTTTTTTAAGTTAGTTATTGCCCTGGGCCCTGGCAGGTGAGATCACAGCTCCTGTGGTACAGCTCCTGTGCCTGTGGCTACAGGAGGTTGCCGATACCTGTAATATTCTTAGAAAGCCACAGACATACTAATTATAAAAATAATATATACTTATTTTACTGGTGTAAATTTTACTGTGATCACTGGTGTATACGAGTCAAAACTGGCTGCACTTAACCCCTCAGAACTTCTGCTTGTACACTAATGAAATCACAATGAGTGTCTTTGAACTGTCCTTTATGAGTTCAAAAAGAAATTATGCGCCTCGTGTCCTCCATTGAGTCAGGCGAATAAAAAACCGCCAGTGAATCACTTTTTTTCAGGCACTAAAAAAATTGAGAGCAGGTGAAGGCGCTCCCCTGGTGCGGGGGCTGCCCCTTTAAGAGCCGCCATTTTGCGCGCTGCCCTGCACCAAGATGGC
>NW_021940039.1:5717503-5751044 GCF_001715985.3 Manacus vitellinus | reverse complement strand
GTGTTGCTTCAAAATCTGTCAGACCCAATGGCAACTTTGCGATCAGGAGGATCCTCACCAGTATGTTTTTTTGGATTTCCTTTTAGTGATGTCTCCTCTTTTTCGTTTCTCCCTGTTGTTGACAAAATGCTCTCGGATGCTCTGCAGTCCTCTCCTGCATGGCTGGGAGGATGGATGCTTGAGAGATCCCTCCAAGGATCTGCTCCCTTCCCTGTTTTCCCATGCCCTCTGCTGACATGCAGGAAGCAAGGAAAAAAAAAGGCTGTTTTAATTTTTGTTGATGGTGCTAAACTGCTTCCACTTCAGAAGGATACATGTTGGTAGATATATGTTGAGAGGGAAGGGGACAGTTGCTTGAATCTGGAGCGGTCAGGAAAGTGATCTAGACTTTCAGATGCTTGTGATGGTAACATTTAAAATATGTCAGGCTTTTTCACTAGAAAATAGGAGTAAAGTCCTCCTTTTTCCCATTTGAAAATAATTTGTTCTTCCAGGAGGTTGGTCTGTCTCTACCTGTTTAGGCTTAGTTATGATATTAATATTCAGCATCTCCTTTGGCTGGGTCTGCAACACCTGCTTGGGTAATTTCTGTTGGAATAACATGCTGGAGATTGGCTCCTTGTGTTCTTACCATCTTTCTTGGTATCAGTGTGTCTCTTTCTGGTTCCCAGTGACCCTCTGAGTTGTTCATTGCTTCTTAGATATCCTTTACCAATTAGATGTCCTTTACCAAGCTTTTACATGATGGGGTCCCTCTGTGAACTCCATTCCCTCCTCTTTGCTGATGATCTCTGTTTCATTCCAGGGAAGCTGTTCCCATGGCTTGTGGGGAGTGCAGCGCTTCAGCACTCGCTCGGGATCCAGCACACAGGAACATCATCCCCTTCCAGCACAGAGAACTGACGTGCAGATAGCAGAACCCAGCAAGGTGAGGGCTCTGGGCCAGCTCTGAGGGGTGAAACCCCCAAAAAATGACCAGGATCCTACTTAAACACAGATGCAAAGCACAGGGTGCAGATGAGAGAAACAGAGCAAGAAGGAAAGGTGGTTGGTCAGAGGGTGATATGGGGAGAGTGGTGGTATTTAATTGTGGTGATGCTAATTAAATTTTGTGAGCCCTTAGCTTGAAGATGAAAAAGGAACCGAGTGTTGTCCAAATAATATAACTGTTTTACAGTCACTCATAAAACTAACTCATGGCCACGTAAACCCTGACTTCTCACTGCACTTACCAGTAAATACTCAAAGGCTCTCCAGGAAATATTTTGGTGACTGCTGCCCAAAAGGAATGCGGCTGAGAAATAGGAAGAACTGTTTGGTTTGGTGGGTGCCCTTCTATTTCCTGTGGGGTGATTTGTCCTGCTGGATAGGCATCTCCAGGCAGCTTTTTCCAGTGAACTCTCGGCACTTGTGTGGGTGTCAATTGAGCAATGACAGAAACTAGTTGCAAGAAACTCCTTCCCTCCTTGCTTCTGCACTAGGACAGTGAAGAAAGGGATTGCAGAATTCTGTGCTTCTCTTCAAGATGGGAAATTGTGTCCAGTGTTCTGAGCAGGGATGTGCAGTGAGTTGATTCCAGAATAGAAGTACCCCTAAGGCTTATCTGATGTTCTGGCAGTTCACTGATTTTGTTGGGGTATTTTTGTACTGATCCTCTCATGGCATTTGGAAACTCTTTTAATTCATGTAGGTCAAAGACAATGTGCATAAATATTTCCTTAAAGCATGCCAGAAGCCATGTGTTAAAAGCTGATGTTGCCATGTTTGAAATAGGAGTGCCTGAATCCTTCCAGCCATGACTTGCTGAAGGTGGTTACATTCTAGTAACTGCTGCAGGCAGTCAGGTGATCTGTGGTTTGGGGGTCCCTTGTGCTATTTTTTTTTTGTTTTAAATAACCAATGGAGGACACATGTATCAAGTTATTGCTGTGTGATTAGAGCAGGCTTATTAGGAGCCTTCATGTAATTCTCCCACATTCTAAAGAAGGATTTTGTTCAGCAGAGTACTTAAAAGGGAAGTGAAACTCATTTCTGGTGTTAAATGGAGCTTAACTGGTATCTGGGAAAGTAGAGGTGCAATGTCAGGTGAGCGGTGGTGGAGCACAGAGGAGAAGGGTTTTTTAGGATTTTTGTGTGAGGCACATTGTTTTGGTAATGGTTAAAATTTAAAGTATTCAGCTGCAGTGTGGTGAGTCTCCTTTGGGCATTTTTTGAAGTGTTTTTAAAAGCAGCCTCAGTTTGACATATGCACACTAATACTGAACAGGCATTCAGCAGTCCACATGCTCTAGGCATCTCTTGAGTGCTTCCAAACAGCTTTTTCCTTAAACTGTTGATGTGCTCTATGTGTCTTGTATTGCAACTGGAAATCCAGTTCATGTAGCTGGGTTATGTCTGCCCCTCCTGCTGCTGTCAAACAGCTTTTGAAAATAAAAGCTATTCAGTCCTGACCTCCCTGCTGATATAACAGTGCTGCCTTCACCTCGTGTACTAAGCATTGTTAACATCTGCTGTAAAATTGCCTTGGCAATTCACAAAGCTCCTCTTGTGACAGATTTTCAAGCTGCTTCTCGAGCTCCAGCCTGCTTTTGTGCACAGCAGAGGTGTAAACTGGGCTAGTTATCAGGTCCTCCTTCAGAGTCATGGTTTTATCAGGTCTTGGAGATGAAAGGTGGGGTGGTCTTGTGCTTTTTTAGTTGACTGATGCAGTCAGCAAATGTTCTGAGCTGGAAGTCAGTCACAGTTTTGGAGCTTGTGGTCCTGAGGGCAGGGCTTAGAGGGTGTGGGGAATATGTGAATAGGTACTTGCTCCTTGCTCAGACTAAGCTGAAATATTAACGTGCTGATGGTTGATGTCTTAATTATCTTGCTTTGCTCTTTTCTGTGCCTTCTTTCATCCTGACTGGCTCATCTCTTTGAGCTTGAAAACAGCTGTGGCAACACTCATGGATTTGTGCATGTTGTGACAGTCTGTCAACAATGCATTGTATTATCCTTGCTTAAAAGATTTTACTCACGTTGAATCTAGTGTCTTGATTTCTTAATCTGTTTTTGGATATGTCAACAGCTGGTTCCTCCTCTTATGTGGCTCCCAGTGCTGAATTTAAGTGCTAAAGAGCCCCTTCCTGCAGCTGCTGAGGTGCTTGAAGCTGCTCTGGCTGTTACATGTTAGTGCTGGGGCTGTCTGGTTTCTTAAGGAGTTACTAACAGAATTAATTCAATCACCTGCATTAAGCAGCACAGGGGAGTGTTTCACTGTGTCCTGTTGGAAGAAGCCAGTTGTACTTTTCCAAGACAGCTCCAATGCCCTGTCCTTGAAACATCTTTGTTATGGCAAAGAAAATTAATTTTGGATAGGAAGCCTGTGGCCATATGCATTCATAATTTATAAGCTGACACAGCCTTTTTTCTCTGGTTTACATCAGTGTTGCAAGTCATCTGATGGCACTTAAATTTACAACACTGGCACACAGTCCCTGCCCCGAGTGTCAGTGATGTTGGTAACTGCAGACTGTGCTCAGTTCTGTGAGCTGAGGCAAAAATGCTGTCAGAAAGCACAAAATGTAGCAGGCCAAGCCAGGTCTCCAGCATGGATTGTTCTGGTGGTTCAGATGTTCTTCCCTGCACTTGTCAGGACACGCTTGTGTGGTGGTAAACAGGAGCTGCTGCACTAGACTGAAGAATGTCAGTCTTGCATCTGACAGGAAGAGTCAGCTAATGGGTAGCTGGAAAGATGAAGTGCCATCCATATCGTAGGTGGATTATTCTTTTTCACGAGCTTCAGTGGAGACAGTGTGACCCTGTGGGTTCACTTCATCTCTCTGTGTCTTGGGTGGGGCAGAATTTTGTGTGAAAGCCACCTTACCCTGCTCTCAGCGTGGGGTTCAGTGCCTGTTCCACTGAGTGAGGAGTGTAAGTTCTCACAGCTGCTGTTCCACCACTCTGCTGGTCTAAATGGTAAATGACCCTTTAAACTTGACACAGAATCACAGAATGGCTTGGGTTGAAAAGGACCCTGAAGAACTTCTAGTGATCATGTTCACTTCTCTACCTCAGAAGATGTTTTGTTCAACAGAAGGGATTTATTTTTTTAATGCAGAAGGGGCCTGATACAGGGATAATAGTTGGTTGTTCTGGGCTTTGGCATCTGGCTTCACTGTTTTTTCTTTCTAAACAGCAAAGGACAAAATAACTTGACTTGTTCCATCTCACATCTTGGGCTTTTCCAGTTGATCACATGGCTGTCCTTGTTCTTGGAAGGTTTTCTGAGGGATGCCTGAAAGCAGCTCTGTTTCAGACTCCTTCCCCCCCCCTTAATTCTGGACTTAATAAACATGAGGGAGGAGACACATAAATTCCCAGTCCCATTTCTGCCCAGTAAAGCTCTTGCATTTCCTGATTTTTTTTTTTATTTTTTTTTTTGAACAAAGAGTTCTATGTCATGCCCTTCTTTAGGATTTCAGGTGGCAGCATGCTGGGGAGGGAAACTGCTCCATTGTAAACTTACCATAACATGTTATAGCTCGTCAGTAATCAGGGCTGTAGTTTTAAGAGCATCAAGGGGTTTCTTTCCTTTATCTACCTCTGATTCTGTCAGCACCTGAACAACTTCCTCTTTGTCTGGGCTTCTGAAAGGTAAGAAATTCTGTGAGCAGTGCTTGACTTCTGCTTTGCAGTCCACAATCTTAGGCTGAAAACCACCGGGAATTCTGAATATCTGTAGTGGAAAAAAGAGTTGCAAGATCCAGCATAAAATGCATCCACACCTACTTACCTAGAACTGCATTATGAGACTGCCTCACTTGAAAGCTGCACTCCACTAAAGGTGAGGAGGATTTCTGATTTCAGGGAAGTAAGGGTGGGAGTTAAATTCTTGTGCGTGTCCTGAAATCTCGCATGTAGTGCTCTTTGTCCAGTAGCTTTGTTAGTAACAGAATGGCCAACAGAAAGGAGGAGGAAAGAGGAGGCTGGGTGAAGTATTCAGCAGTGATGAGTCAAGCTGACAAACTGGCCAGTGAGACAGAACAGTGATGTTGTTTCTGTTCCCTCTGTCCCGAGCTGGATGTGCTGGCCAGCGGCCGCAGGCAGGGATTTGAAGCACTGCTCAGCCAGGTGCCTGTTGACAATAAATTAGTCTCAAGTTTTTTAGATTAGATGGTTTTAGATAGAGGAATTGTCCAAATTGGAGGACAGTTGCTCTGTTAATAGCTGTGGTTTGTGGAAAGCATTCATGCCCTCAGCTGTGTCAGCCTTCAGTGAGGTACAGGCTGTTTTATACGTTTAGTCTTGTCTCTGACTGGTTTTACCGTGTAGGTGTGGTGTGCTCAGAATGTGCCTGTTATTCCAACATGGGTGATTATCTTTCTCCTCCAGGTGTGTCTGGTAAAACACAGGATTAGTCTTTGGTGATGCTTATGGTTGGCTGAAGGCTGGGGAGGTTTGGCAGGCTGGTTATGTAAGTCTGAAACTGCTGTTCCTTGTCTGGGATCACCCTGTTGAGCACTGGGGAAGCTGTAGGTCCATGACCAGCAGGCTGAGGCAGGGATGGTCCCTGGTGGGATGCAAACCTGGATCCAGGTGAATTTGCAGACACTGAAGAGGGTTTGTAGTAGCCAACAGGGAGTGTGTGAATATTTCAGGAGCATATTTGTCTAGGTTGGAATGATCCTGCTGTATGATAATGAGGATTTAGCATAGAGATCTTTTCCTGAGCAATCTCAGATGTTGCTGCTATAAACTGTCCTGGGATCAGGATGTGAATTGTAGTGCTGCTTGATGCAGCTGAAACCCTCCAAGGTAAAGTCATTTCTTGGGGGCAGGGGATGAGGGACTGCTCAGGGACTGTGTGGTAGCAAGGAATGCAAAAGCTGAAACACTTTTGAGACAAACAGTTGTAAGATTTTTGTTTTTCCCCTTCAGTGTGCAATACCTAAGGCCTATTAAATTACACCCTTAGAAAACTTTCTTATGCTTCTGATAAGTTGACAGGAGTTTAGACACAGATGCTTTGGCTTATCAGCTTATGCAAGTTTAGTGAAATCAACTTGTCCTTAAACTTGAGTAAAGCACTCTTTCAAAATCTTAGTATCAATGCTTTCCATGGGGCAGAGGTAACTATGCTGCAAGTAAACTGCCTGTTCCTGAGCTCCAGCTGTAAGGTTCTGCAATTTGAGGTGCATATGAAGGAGCTCGGATCCTTCTTCACCAAAACTCCTCTGACACTGAACTTCCTTTCCTGTGGCTGTTCTGTCCATGAACTCAGTCCCTCAGTCCAGGTGTTCTGTGCTCAGCCTTTGGTGAGGCTGCATGACAGGAGAGACTTGGCAAATAAAGGTTCTTCACAGTGAACACTTTGCTGCTGACAAAGCACCCTGGAGTCCAACTCCTGGAAGGAGCAGAAGCTTGAAATGCACCGTCTGCCTGTTGGTCCTGCAGACCTTGGTCTGCTCTTGGTCACAAGGGAGGTAACTTTATTTCTGGCCAGCTGCCTTCATGCAAGGATTGCTCCCAGTCTTATGCCAGAATAATATCCTCCATGTAAATCCTGTCTTGATGTAGAACTGTCAGGAACTAGACGTAGGGAATCTGGGTGAGGAGGGATGTGACTTTCCCGTGTACTCTCTCAAGTTTTGATGGGTACTTTCCCCTTTTACTGCAGATGCTGGGCATAAGGTTAGATAAGACTTAGCAAATTCCAGCTTCTGTAAAGGTGGCCCCTTGTTTTATTGTTCCTCTTTGAGACTTGAATGGGGTCTCCACTGCTGCCAGGAGGAGTGGGGACTTGCTGTGAATGTCCTTTTCTTCCTCCAGTGACCCCGTCATTGTTACTGGAAGGCAGGAGATTTCCTGCTCCACCCTGTGGGGGTTTAATTGCTGACACTGAGCTGTAATAGATTCTCATGGGACACTCAGGATTTTTTTTTTTTTTTAGCTGTCTTGTAGGTGCACAATGTAAAGGGGGATTTCCTACCCCATGTAGCTGGTAAGCAGCCTTATGGAGCCAGCTGTGCTAATTTCTTTCTGGTTTCCTTCCTACCTATCCTGAGATACAAATCAAAAGTGAGCACAAGGGTCATTTCTTGTGAGGAAAGAATTAGACATTTTCTGGATTGAGCATCCTTTACACTTAAATTCATGTGAGTTTTGAAGTGACTGATAGATCAGTGCTTGTTCTCCTCCTGAACTTTGCTAGAAAGTATGATGTGATATTACTGGTTTTTCATCATCATTAGAATGAATTACAAAGACTTCATGTTCTTTTGTGTTACCTTTGAATTGGGGAATTTTGTGAGCTCAGTTATCCATGGATCAGTCAGTTATCCATGGATCAGTCAGGCTTCTGGGCTTTCTGTGGCTTGTTGAGAGGAGTGTGCTCAAAGTTTCATCTGGAAGTTGGAAGGACAGAATATGCACTGCCATAAGGCCTCTGCTTCCCAGAACCTTTTGCTTTCCTTTATGGCACTTAAATCCCAGCTGAGATGAACTCTAGGTGGGAATGGTTGGTCAGGGAAGTGGATTCTTCCAAGTATGTTCCCCCCTTCCTCTTTTTCTGAAGTAAATAAGGCAAAAAACCAGCTGTTACAGTGTTTCAGTACTGAATCTATCAGAGGGCAAGTAACTAATCTTTCCCAAGAGAATTAACTCAAAGGGAGGAAGCCAAAAGTACTTACAGGGAAGGAAAAATCATGATATTGGGCAATGTTTTTTCTCTTTTCCAGCTTGCTTTATGAATGTGTTGATGAGTTGCATCAATTAAGTGGTTCTGGGAAATATAGTTGTATTGTATGTAGGTCTTTTTCCTTGTCCCTGCAGTTTGAGAACCACACATAGACAGGATTTTTATGTAAAAGCAAACAACATGAGTAATGAACTCATGACAGCTAATCTCTGTGTGTGGATTTTATCACTTCTAACAGTGCTGGCAAACTCCTTCATCCCTGAAACAGAATCCCTGGATAAAACAGTAAATTTCCAAATACTGGTTGATCAAGGGAATTGAAATCTGCCCTGTGAGCTTCCTTTAAGTGTGAATGTTTTGCTCCACAAACTGCTAATGATAAACACCAGTTGTGAGGTTTTGTGACAGTTCATCTGTCAGGGAAGACTGAAATGAACTTCCCAGCCTCAGCTGTGGCAAATGACTCACAGGAAGCCTCATTCATTTGTCTGCCAGTGACTTGAAATTGTGTCTTGGCTAATTCCAGTCCTGCTGTGCCAGCACTCTAACAGGAGTGTTCTGATGGCCTCTTGTGAAGCAGAACAAAACAGTTTGAGCTGTTTCTGGTTTCCCTTCAGGTGAACCATGATTCCAGTCACCGAGCTGCGCTACTTCGCCGACACTCAGCCGGCCTATCGCATCCTGAAGCCGTGGTGGGACGTGTTCACGGACTACATCTCCATAGTGATGCTCATGATCGCCGTGTTCGGGGGGACGCTGCAGGTCACCCAGGACAAAATGATCTGCTTGCCCTGTAAATGGGTTACCAAAGACTCTTGCAATGACTCTGTGAGGGGATGGACAGCGGCAACCCCGGAGCGTAGCTACTATAACACTAGTCTGGTTCCCTCTGCGGACACGGGGCCCACGGGGATCCGATACGACCTGGACCGGCACCAGTACAACTACGTGGACGCGGTGTGTTATGAGAACCGCCTCCACTGGTTTGCCAAGTATTTTCCTTATCTAGTGCTGCTACACACCCTCATCTTTCTGGCTTGTAGCAACTTCTGGTTCAAGTTCCCAAGGACCAGCTCCAAGCTGGAGCATTTTGTGTCTATTTTGCTGAAGTGTTTTGACTCTCCGTGGACAACGAGAGCGTTATCTGAGACGGTGGTGGAAGAGAGCGATACCAAACCAGCGTTTGGGAAAATGAATGGCTCCATGGACAAGAAATCCTCCACGGTCAGTGAGGATGTGGAAGCCACTGTTCCCATGCTGCAGAGAACCAAGTCTCGAATTGAGCAAGGGATTGTGGACCGGTCTGAGACTGGTGTGTTGGACAAAAAGGAAGGGGAACAGGCCAAAGCACTCTTTGAGAAGGTGAAGAAGTTCCGCACTCACGTGGAAGAGGGAGATATAGTTTATCGCCTGTACATGAGACAGACCATAATCAAAGTCATCAAGTTCATTCTGATCATTTGCTACACCGTGTACTACGTCAACAACATCACGTTTGATGTGGACTGTAAGGTGGACATTGAGAGCCTGACTGGCTACAGGATGTACCGCTGTGCTCACCCTCTGGCCACTCTCTTCAAAATCTTGGCCTCTTTCTACATCAGCCTGGTGATTTTCTACGGGCTGATCTGCATGTACACGCTGTGGTGGATGCTGAGGCGGTCGCTCAAGAAGTACTCCTTTGAGTCCATCCGGGAGGAGAGCAGTTACAGTGACATTCCTGATGTGAAAAATGACTTTGCTTTCATGCTCCATCTGATCGATCAGTACGACCCCCTCTACTCCAAGCGCTTTGCTGTCTTTCTGTCAGAGGTGAGTGAGAACAAACTGCGGCAGCTGAACCTCAACAACGAGTGGACTCTGGAGAAACTACGCCAGAGGATCACCAAAAACTCTCAGGATAAGCTGGAATTGCATCTTTTCATGTTGAGTGGCATTCCTGACACGGTCTTTGACCTCATTGAGTTGGAAGTCTTGAAGCTGGAGCTTATCCCTGATGTCACTATTCCCCCAAGCATTGCTCAACTCACCAGCCTTAAGGAACTGTGGCTCTACCACACAGCTGCCAAAATTGAGGCTCCAGCCCTTGCCTTCTTGAGGGAGAACTTAAAATCTCTCCACATCAAGTTCACAGACATCAAGGAGATTCCTCTTTGGATTTACAGCCTGAAGACACTCGAGGAGCTTCATCTGACAGGGAATTTGAGTGCTGAAAACAACCGGTACATTGTGATAGATGGACTGAGGGAGCTGAAGAGGCTGAAGGTGTTGAGGATGAAGAGTAACCTCACCAAGCTACCCCAGGTGGTTACAGATGTTGGTGTGCACCTTCAGAAGCTTTCCATCAACAACGAGGGCACCAAGCTCATTGTCCTCAACAGCCTTAAGAAGATGGTCAACCTGACAGAGCTGGAGCTGATCCGGTGTGACCTGGAACGCATTCCCCACTCCATCTTTAGCCTCCACAATCTGCAGGAGATAGACCTGAAGGACAATAACCTAAAGACCATTGAGGAAATCATCAGCTTCCAGCACTTGCATCGTCTCACTTGCCTTAAGCTGTGGTACAACCACATTGCCTACATCCCCATGCAGATAGGCAACCTGACCAACCTGGAGCGCCTTTACCTGAACCGCAACAAGATAGAGAAGATCCCCACCCAGCTCTTCTATTGCCGGAAACTCCGGTACCTGGATCTCAGCCACAACAACCTGACTTTCATACCACCAGATGTTGGACTTCTTCAAAACCTGCAGAATCTGGCTGTGACAGCCAACAGGGTAAGTGAGCACGGAGCTGAGCTCCCGGGTGAGTAAATAACGCTGGCACTTCTGTTATCTGGGTGATTAAATGTGCTACAGTGGTCTGTGGGTACTGCTGGCACTGCCTTTTGTTTTTCTCTGAGGGGTTTATCTAAGGCAAAACATTGCAGATAACTCCGGGGTAAGCCTGTCTTCCAAGAGCCCTTGTTCTGGAGCATTTCCTCTCTTAACAGTGAGACTCCTTCCAAGTAACAGTTGGAGGCTGTTTGGAAATCCTGCCTGCAGCTGGAAGCTTGTCTTCTTTAGGTTCACATCTGTTTTGGGCTTAAAATGGAGATCTGAGAAACTAGTCAATATAAAACTATGTGCTTAAGCCTGTGTACTTCAGACATGTACATACACTATGGCAGCAGCCACCTAGGGTGTGCATGTGTGTGGCTTACAGCCTTGCTTGGAGTACTTTGCATTTCCAGGGATTGCTCCATAGTTTGGTCTTCTAAGTGAGAAGCTGGATATGGACAGAGTTGGGAAAAATGGTTCTTAAGCTCTCACTTTTAAGATGGATTGTCTCCTACTTCTGGAGGGAGCAAGGCACTTTCTGCAGTGTCCTGGCTCAGGGCAGCGGGAACTAAACCAGGTTTAGCGACTGGCAGTCAGATGGAAAAGTGTGAACTGTGGAAATTCCTTGACTTTTTCAGAGGGGAGAAAACATGATGGCACCTTGCTGTGGGTTTTCCTGTGTAATCCCAGATGGGTTAGGTCTAAGCCTTACATTTCGATCTCAGTGCTGGGCAGATTACAGGGAATGACCAAATGTGCCCAATTACCATAAACTGTTTCTTGGCTTGTGTTGGAGGGTGTTTATTTGCTTAAAACAAACTATACCCATGTGTTTTTTCCTGAATCTTTGTTCCTTTGTTTGGGACTAAGGAGATTTCATTTACCATGTCTGACAAAGTTGAAGCTTTCATTCGTTCCATCCGCAAATCCCTCGGACACTCTTTTTCTCTTGGAGTTTATTGTCACCCAAAGTTGAATTGCAAACAGATTTAATTAGTTGCTTCTGGGTTCTTTTGGGACCCAGCAGAATTGTCCTGGAGCAATGCTGGTTTCCACTGTCCTACATCAAGGTTTTTAGTGCTGTTGGCAAGATGTAATCCTGACTGAGCACTGCCAGATTGCCTGTGAGACACACAGAGCAGCTCAAGTGTGGTTTGGCTTTTCACAGAAGTGCTCTCCAATCAAGTACTTAATTGCTGATGCTGTTCAGTTTTACACAGGGTTCCTAAAACTCCAGCCACAGTTTGGGGTTGGTGTCTGAAATTTTGGGTCTGTGTTGTGCCTCTGCAAAGTGGCAGCAGACAAGCAGTTCAGCAGTCCCAGCTGAGCAGCTGCTCCCTCAGCTTTCCCAGCTCCAGATCTGTTTGTGTGGGTGGCTGAAACTCTGGTGAACTTCACGGTGTGTTCCTGGTCAGAACTCGGATGATTCTGTACCAATTGTTTCCTGGCAGCCTTCCAGGCACAGCACAGGGTTAATCTGCAGTGCATCCTCTGCAGTTTAGGGTGGAGTGTTTCTTGGATGAGAGGAGTGGGAGGCAGCTCCATTTTCTGCAGCACAGTGTGGCACCACCCATTTCTGAAGAAAACATGCAATAGGAAGGCTGGAGCAGCCTTGGCTGGGGTGTGTTTGGAAACAAAAGGTGGTGTGGACCCAATGGAACAGCCAACCTGTTTGTGTCTTCTGCAGGTGCCTGGGCAAGGCCAGAATTGCCCTGAGGTTCTGACAGCCTGGTTACTACCAGTAAACAGCAAGAAACACAAGGACTGATAGACTGACAATTCCCAAGGCCAGGAATTATTTAAACTGTGAACTCAGCAGTCTCAGTAAATAGAGACTTCTGGAACTGGCTGGTACAACTGTCCCATTCTGGAAAGCAAGGCTGTTATAGCACATTGCTTCCTTCCTAAACCAATACTTGTCCCTTAAATAACACTATTATTTTCCAGAGTCTGTGATCATTTGATTGCATGTTGCTGTTTGCAAAACACTCCAGTACCAGTAACAATGACTGCATTGAACTGTCTTTAATTGGTCTGGTCTCATCTTGGCTTTTCCTTAGGCTTCCCCTCATTCGGAATGGATTACAGACTAATTTAGCCATAAATGGTATCATGCATAATTTGAGTTTTAAAAAGGCCATGTTTGCATTTAAAGGCAAATGATAGCCTCCAAGCTGAGACTTTGAATTAAGGGGAGAATCCTGAATTGCTACATTTAGTCCCTAGCCTAGTGTTTGTTAAACCTTAGCCATAGTTTTTCCTAGAAATTCTTGGGGAGGACTGGACTATTAAAAGGATTTTCTAGAAATAAGCCTTATTAAATGAGTGATTCCTGTTTGCCTGAAGGTGGTGGTGGGAAAGCTACCAGCTGGTGGCTTCATTTTGCTGCTGTTGTTGCATTTTGGCACTGTCAAAAACCCCCATGGTTTGAAGCCTGGGAAATCTTTGTAACATTTCACAGCTCTACAAAAACGATGGAAGAATAGTCCCGGTTTTCAGGGCCTGGAGGTTGTACCCCCAGAGCCTCTCACTGCCAAACTAGAAGTCCTGACTAAATCCAATCTTTGATGTTCAGTATTAAGACCGATTGTGCAATGACTGCTTAAAGCAAAGGAGCTGTGATGCAATGACAGAATAAAGGATTTGGGATGGAAAGGAGCTAGTACTGATGGAAGCATGTGATGGCTTAGGTCAGATTGTGAGCAGGTTTCTGGTCCTCTAATCCTGTCCTGGGGGACAACATCTGTCTTAACCACCATCAGTGGTGATCTCTTGTAACTGAAAGATGAATCCATAGAACTGTCTGAAAGAAGAGTCCATAGAATCATGGGATAGTGGCTTTTACTTTGGGAACAGACCTTATGATGGAAAGCAGGAGCTTATTAAGGGAGAAATGGATGATTGAAAAGTTACTCCTTAAACCTTTGAAGCATTTTGTAGGCTTGCTGGTGTCTTACGTGTCCATGTTTGCTCGAGACCTTGCCCATAACTGATTCCTTTTTTCCAGATTGAGAGTCTCCCACCCGAGCTGTTCCAGTGCAGGAAGCTGAGGACCTTGCACCTGGGCAACAACGTGCTGCAGTCACTGCCATCCCGGGTGGGGGAGCTGACAAACCTGTCACAGATCGAGCTCCGAGGGAACCGCCTGGAGTGCCTGCCCGTGGAGCTGGGGGAGTGCCCGCTGCTCAAACGCAGCGGGCTCGTGGTGGAGGAGGACCTGTTCAACACCCTGCCCTTGGAGGTCAAGGAGCGGCTCTGGAGGGCAGACAAAGAGCAAGCCTGAACCCCTGGGAAAAGGGAAAAGCCTCTGACCAACTAGCAGGAAGCAAAAGGCCATTCCAGCCCCCTTTTCCCCAGATGCTCCCCTTTCTCCACTCCGATCACTACCAGACTGGCCAAGGAGTCCTTGACAAATGTGACTCATTCAGAGTCAGCTTCTTGCCTCAGATGCAGGATGGGGGAAGCTTGGGATCAGGATGAGGATCAGGACAGATTAATCAGCCTCTGAGCAAGGGCCAGTGGGAGTTAGAGGTGTTGCTGTTCTTCTGGACAGGAACTGGGGTGAGGTGGATGGTGCTGGCAAGAAGAAATGACCTTTGAATGGAGGAGAAAAGGAATGTGGGGATTGCTGCATTGCTCCAAATAGGGCTTATATGTACCAGGGATGAGAGTCCAGTGTCCTGCAAGCGAAGACCAAGAGCCAGGAAACCTCTTGAACTTTCATCTCTATGACACTGGGTACTGTTCCCCTCTGACTCAGATCCAGTCAGTGAGGCCCCCAGTGGGATGGGATGGGACACAGACAAGTGATTTTATCTGGATGCTGGCATTGGGATTTGGGGGATAAACATCTCACAGCTGCTGGAATGCAGGATTTTTTTTTTTTTTTACTAATTACCTTTCCCCTTTGCACTCTACACCTTTTCCTCTGCCCCTGGAGAAGGAACCAAACTATCTGCTCCCTTAAGATTGCACTACTTTAAAGGTTTCAAATCACTTGTGCTGATGAGTAGATCACACAGCATCCTTCTCTAGCTGATGTGCTGGAGGCACTAACTGACAATTCCAAAGCTTTAGCCTGTTCTGAAATGGATGGTTACAGTGCAAGTGAGAGATGAACTGGATAAAGAGCAATTGGACTGTCTAATCTCTCCCAGAAACATCGAGTTGCTTCAGGATCTGGCTTTTAGTTTTCAAGCAACTTTTTAATTGCTGATATTCTGTTACATATCAAGTATTAATGTACAACTGGCCAGTGTGTCAGGGCTCACCTGGGCTTGGAGGGGAAACTCAGGTTTCCTCTGCACCTCTTGTCCCCCATCCTGCCTTCCCCTACAATCAAGTTGTTAAATTAAGTTTTTCAATGCTCTGCTGGTGTTTTCCATGGATGCAGTCTCCAGAGCTGCTTGATTGTTGTTGTCTTCCCTTTAACAGCTGTCAGTTCCTGTTACACCTCTTGACCTAAATAACAGGCTAATGCTGGTTGAACCTGGTGCTGGAAAAGAAACCTTTCCTCCTGTTTCTTCCCCTTTTCATTCCCTCGGTGTTAAGGAGGAGAATGAGAATCCTCTGTGGACTGAGCTCTTCTGGCTCCCTGGAATAGAACAGTCTTTATTGAAACAAGCCTGACCTGTTTGGTGTTCTTTGACAAAAAGCTCTCAACCTCCTGGCCTGGCAGAGGCAGATAATATGTAATAGCTCCTGGTAATCATGTCCTTAAGGTGGGTGGATAAGCTGTGCCTCCAGTACTCCGAGATCTGCACTTTTCCATCAGGAGGAAGAGGAGGCTCCTGGACCTACAGGTCCTGGTTGTAACACTCTGCAACAGACCAGCAGGTTGGCTCCAAGGTGAAGCACTGCAAGCTGAGGCATGAGAAGTTTGGAGGCCTCCCATGGGTACAGAGGGGGAAGCTGCATCCAAAGTGATTCCTGGCGAGCTGCCAGCGAGTGCCCTGGCTTAGGGAATTGTGGTGATCCCGTGGATCTTGGGGCAGTCAGGCACACTGTGGCTTTCTTCATCAGATGTAAGATATGAATTATATATATATATCCTAAATATGCTGAAACCATGAACAATGTCAACTGGACTCTGGATTTGTTGATGTTCAGACGCTTAAATAAAGCTACATTAAAATCAGGAGATCTGTTTATAAAACTGCTTTTAAGAAAAATGTAAATTTTGCTTCCCTTAGTCCATTCATTATGAAAAGTTTAAACGGTCCAGAGGATAATATAATTAAATCTCCATCTGGGAGGCAAGGTACTGTAAAAGCTTTTCTGGCTTCTAATAGGGTTAGTGTCTTGAAACTGTGTTAGAGTTGGGGCCACTGCTGAAAGGATGGGGAAGGACTGATGCTGATTGGATTGGATTTTGGATTGCATGAGCATTTTGGATCACAGAAATTGTTAGATGGGCTTATGCTTCTTGAGTAAAGCAGGAATCACTTCAGGCTTAGCTGCAGTAATGATGTTTTCCAGTCAGTTCCTTGTGGTGGATGTGGGAGCTGTTTGGATGGTGAAGGAAACTGGTTTTTTCCCCTCTTTGTACCAAAAGATAGTGGTGGAGAGTAATGGCCACTGCCTGGAACTTGAACTCTTTGCTGTCCAAGGCCACTGGTAACTGCTTTATTACACATGTATTTTAGACTAGGCAGGGCTGAAAGGGCAAAGCACCTCACAGGAGTTTCACTGGGCTCCCAGGAGCAAAGGGATTTCTCCTGGATGTCTGGATAGCAGATGAGTGCTTTGGCTCTTGATTGCAGCTGTGGTCTTAGTTATCCAAACTCAGCTTTGCACAGCTGAGTTAGAAGTCTCTCTAAGCAGCTCCTGAAAGTGCTGCAGTGCTTCTAGAAGCTTGCAAGGCTCCTGACCTGCTGTGGATCCCAGCAGAACAGGGGAACACCAGTCACAGAGCTCAGACTGCCCTGGGCTGAGCTCCGAGGCCAGCCAGTATTGATCATGCATGAAAACACCAGCTTTGTGCTGTTCTTGCAATATTCCAAGCTTAACTTTTTTGGTTATAGCTGCCAGGGCTTGAGAACTACCTGTGTGGCAAAATTGGGATGAGCAATCTGGTGACATTTTGTACCATAAACAGGGGTGGCACAAATCCATTGTCACTCTGAAAGAGCAATATGAGTTATTTACTCCTGATCTGTGCTGCTTGGTCTCCCTTAAAGAGCTACTGATTCCAGAGTATTTCTCTTGTATGATGAGGTGGAAAAAGCTTTAAAACTTCCAAGGACAGAGTCTAAGACCGTGAGTCCTGAACATGCTAATGACTGAGGACTGCTGCAAAACTTGTCTGGTTTGCTCAGTCTGTGAGGGATGGGCTCACATCAACAATCCTCCCTCACTTGCAGGTATTCAATCAGTGAATATTCCCTATTTTCCCTTAAGTTTCCATCAAACTGAAGATTAGGGGGTTTATTTCTGACACTGTGTGTTCACGAAAAGCATTCAGCTTAAGCAGTCAGTGGTCTGGTCAGTGTCTTGTTCTCCTGACAGGCTTTTCAAAGCACTCTGGTAGTAGCAAAACAGATTATTTATTAGCTGCTAAACCATACAGCAACTTGAATTAAACCCACCTGTTTCCTTAATAGCACTTCTGAGCTGAACAAGTTCTTGGAGATCACAAACAGGCTCATCCCGTGTTAGCATCCAAGGTTAGTAACGTGCACTTTACCTTTCCTGCTAAATAACCCAAAAAGTGATAAATTGCAACTAATTCTTTTGAACCAGCTGAAAAGCAAGGAATACCAAACCTATGAATTGTGTTAACTCATGCTGTACTCTGACACTCTGCACTGGAATGTGAGCTGAAGTTGTTCTGTGTTTCAGATGCTTTCTGATTTTATTATTTGATCCCCAGTTAATTCAGCAGCTGGAAGTGATTTACTGTGCCAGTCTCAGTGGATAAATAACTGTTACAGGTATCTTTCACGATGTGCTGTTGTTGGTATTAATTGTCACTTCCTGATAATATCCTACCTCATTTGTTATTTTTTCTTATTGCCATTTATATGCTCCATTTAGCTCACTCCATTTTAATTAAAGTTCTTGGTGTTCTCTACCATAAATAGTATTAAGTGGCTTTCTGTTGCTGAACCATACTGAAGTCCTCTTTTTTTTTTTTTTTTTCCCCTCTTTAACAATTAATTCTAGGAATTTTGAGAACAATAGCACATCCTTTACAGAGGATGAGCTGTATGGAAAAAAGTTCCAAATATTATTGATTCCCCAGCTGTGACATTGTTTCCTTTCCTTACCTTTTCCCTGCTTTTGAATGGTTTGAGTTCTTTGGATTTTTAAAATATTTTTAGTCTTCCTTCAGGGGAGGAGTAACTTTTTCCCCCTCATTAGTATCTGTGCCTTCTCTAGAGATCTGTTCATGTAAGGTCTCCCCAGGGGCAGCTGCTCCCTCGGGTGTGTTCCCTTGGATTTTTTCCTTTCAACCACGGAGAGATTTCTTGATTTCTGGTGTGATTTCCCACTGCCAAACAATATTGTCATACTGTAAGTCATCTGCTCTGAAAGCTGCCCGAGGTAAGGCTGTGGGGATGCTGAATAGGAAGATTATTCCGTTTTAACCCTGCTGTTTGGCCACACAGTGGATTGTGGAGTTTTCCAGAGCAAGTGCCAAAACCAAGTGAGTTTTTAGTCCTACCTGTGTTCTGTGCAGGAAGCACAACTGGAAGAGGGCAGGAATATTGTCCCCCCTCCCCCCCCCAGGAGGTGGGTTAATACTCCACTGCTTTGGCAGCATGAAACCTTCCAGAAATCTCTCCAAAATCCTGTTTCAAAAGTAGCTGCACTTGAATTGCTGGACCCCAACAACAAAGGGGTGAACTTTGTGTGAGTTCATACAAAGGCTTAATTTAGGATTCCTGGAATTTCCCATCCCTCCCTCCCTCTGTTTTCCTTTAAAGGAGTTTTATTGAACAATGGGGGAGTTTTTTCTAGAGGAGACTTATTGAGAAGGGGGCTACTGAGCCTGAGTCATCTTTCCAGCTGACAGATGTGCCCATTGCAGTAAGACACCACTCATGGCTTAAACATGGCTCACTCCCATTGTGGAAATGCAGGAGCAGGGCTGTGGTTTGGCATCTGAGACCTGCAACTCGGTGTAACATTTCAGAATCATGACATTCACTTTGTACCTGGGATTGTTTGGGCAGCTGATCAGCAGCACCTTCCCTGGGGGCACTGAAGCTGCCCTTGTTTGCTCTGAAAGACTTGTACGACTGGACACTTTGACAGAATAAAAGTTGTAAGTTTTAATTTGCATTTTCCTCCTCTGTCTGCTTTCTTTGATGTTTCCTGTGTGTAAAGTCACTTGGCCTTCCATCCTCTTGCTTTTCAGAAGACAGAGTTAAAAATTCCAGCTATTGTGTAGGATTATTGAGTTGTTTTATTGAGCCTTTGTGGATTATGACAATCCTTTGTGAATTAAGCAGAGGTACAGAGAAAGAGAGGCCTGGGCTGCGTTATGGATTTCACCATCACTTCAACAAGTGCCTGAAACATTTTCTGTTCCTGAATTTAAGGCTGTTGGAGGATTGTCTGCACAAGCCTATGGAAGCTCAGGTGGGTTTTCAAACTGCATATTTGGCTCTCCTTCCCTAGGAAAGGGATAGGGAGTGAAGGCAATGGACAAAACTGCCTGTTGCCACAGGAATTGTCTTCAGACAACTGCTGCTAACAAGTTATTTCAGTGTCTGCCCACCCCACACACTCCTTAGCTGGAAATGCTGGCAAGTGGTGTCTTTCCCCAGTTTGTGATGATTTACAGAGAACCACCCTGTGACTTGCAAAGACCACGTGAGTTTCTGTGCAGCTCTTCTGTTGTGTAGAAAGGTGTTTTTCTTGTGTTTTGCCTTTCCCTCACTCCCTTTGTCTGTGACTCCTTGACCACAGTGACCTTGGCCCCACTTCAGTGACAGAAAATGTGAGCAGGCTCTGAAACAGGTGAAAGGTGGGAGTTTGAGATGCTGCTTATTGCTGAGTTCTAATGAAATGTGTAGCAGGACTGAACCAAAAATGGAGAGGACAAGACCCCCCCTTGTCCTTTAAGGCTCACCTGGACCTCAGCTCCTCTTGGCTGGGATTCAGCTGCTCTGTCAGGAGCTGAGAAAAAGAAAGAATAAAGGTGTCATCAGAAAAACCTATTTCTTGGATTCCTGCAGGACTTCAATACAGGAATGAGGGAAAAAACTGATCTGTCCTTGTTGGAAAAAGACTTCTAATCATGATAATTCCAAATTTTCTGTGTAGCTCACTAAAAAGCATAAAGGTTCAATAGAGGCAGCTGGAACTATATTGGTTTTATTCCAGTAAAATCCTCCAGCCCTGCTGCACTGTCAGCTTTTTACCTTGCTGATTCTTGGGTTTACCTGTTGATGAGAATTCTCTTGATGGAAAATTACTGCATTTCTGAGGCTTCTGTTAACTTGAGAGGAGATTGCCAGTACAGGGAAAACAACTACTTGAATATCTATGACACTTTAACTACTGGTTAAATTTAGATATTCATTATGGTTGTTGTGCTTCCTTTGCTCTTTGTTTCTCATTAAATATTCTGTCACTTGTTGCTGATCCCATCAAAGACTCTGGGAGAGGTGAGGAGATCCAGTGGAAATTTTTCCTCCTTGATAACCCTGGCAGCAGCAGTTTTGGTGGGAGTGCTGAGCTGGCTCTGGAGAACTGGCTTGGCTCCAGATGGTCTCAATAGGCTCTTTTATTGAGGGGGAAATTAGGATAATTGTGCCAGTCCAAAAGGCATTTGAAACACTTGAGCTGTACCTTTCCTACAGACATGGGATGGGCTCTGCCAGCCTCCAGTGGAGTTTGCCAGAAGTTTCTTGCAGAGCTGGCAGGAGAAAATGTTAATAGTCTGCAAAAAAAAGCTCTTGGAGGGGAGAAAGGGAAGGAAAAGGGGCCATTTCCCAGTTTTGTCTGAGTACTTTCAACCTTCCTATTTAAACTTAACAGGAGAGAAGGATTTACAGAGGTAGCATCCTTCTCCTTGACTTTTTATGGGCATTATGTGGCTGGAGTGGTTTTCCTCTTGCTGAAAAGGTGTTTCTGAGACTCAAAATAGGGGCATGGCTGGAGTGGCAAAGAACTGGAGGACTCCTGAGGACAGACACTGATGGAAACTCCTGGAGCAGGGATGGGCTGCCTCTCCTGCCTGCCGTGATCTGCTGTTTATATTGCTCCAAACAATCCATGGAACAGGAAAACTGTGGTTTGCCCTCATGGCATGACCCAAACCAGCCTCTGAGGTCACTGTGTGTGTGTAAGGTGGGGAGTGGAGGCGGTGACGTGATGAATTGCTGGAAAAAGCCCTGTCTGGGAATGTGAGGTACATGACACGATGATGACGGAGGTGACACCGAGAGGGACTGAGGAGTGGCACGGGAGTGTTTTCCTGGAGTGTTTCTCCAGGATTGCTGCCTCCCAGGGAGGGGTGAGGTGGGTCACAGGATCAGCTTTCAGGCAACAGCTACAGCAGGGTTTTTTTTTTTTCCCCCACTGGTTACACATCTTCTGCTCCATGGGTTGCTGAGAGGCTGTTAAGAGGAAGGAGGAACTACTTGACTATTTTTTTTGAACTTTTCAACACTGGAGGCTGATTGATTCTCTTCTCTCCCCCCCCCCTCCAGGTTTGGTAGCCCAGTGAATAGTCTCTGGCAAAATTTAGCTTTTAAACTACTCAATTCATATCTTCTTGTTGAGCAGGGAAAAGCTTGAAAACAAGCTGTAAATGCTCAAAAAAAAGATGTTTTCCAGTGAAAACACTGAATTCCCCCTTTATTAAAAAAAAAAAAAATTTAAGATGTGAAGGGATTTTTATTTACAGTTGATTCCTGTACAGAACAGAAAACTTAATTTTTTTCAGACAACCCCTTTTTAAGCTGGATTTCCAGTCGCTGGGATGTAAACACCTTCCTGGGAGCGTTTTGCATTCCTTCCTTTTGCTGGGTTTTCCTTCGGCTGCGTGAGTGATGCAAGAACCCGCCCCCGTGGTGTTTTTTTTTTTTTTTTGGGGAAGTGCTGCTGAAAGGGTGTTTTCGGGGTTTCCTGTAAGAACCAAACACGCTTTTCTCTACAGGGAAAAGCCTTCCCGAGGGATTCCTGCGGGATGGGAGGGATGTGTTGGCTGGGAGCGCCACCGCTGGGCTGGAGGCTGTTCCTCCCTCTGCCGCCTTTTAGCCCCACTTGGTGCGTTTTCTCTCTGGTTTGAACTTTGCCTGGGTTTGGGTTTACTTAGTTGTAAATATTACGTGCACTTTGGGAGCTGCAGGAGAGTGAACCGAGCAAGGGAAGGTGGAAATCGCCAAAGAGCAGCTGGGAATAAAACCAGAAATATTCTCTATGGGTTGTACCAAACCCTCAGGGAAAGCTTTTTAGTTTTAACACCCATTTGTCACCTCCTGGGTTGTTGGAGCCCTTTGAGGTGAGTGAAGCACCTGCAGGACTGAGCAAAAAGGGCTCTGTAGGAGCCTGAACCACTACTTTAAATTTGTTTTAAGACATCCATATGTTTTCATTGAATCCTATTTTACCCCTGTGTTTACCAGCTTAACTGCTCTACTTTTTAAATCTGGGTTATTAATGAAAAGCGATTCCTCCTTGGGGTTAAAAAGTTAATCAAGTTTGCAAGTCCACTCGAGCAGTTTTTATGCACTTTGTTACCACCAAGAGCCAAAGCCAAACTGTGCAGCCCCGAATGCCTCAGCCAGGAACAAAGAGCCACCAGGAATGGAGACAGAATTCCTGGAGCAGCAGCTCTGGTGGCTGCACAAGAGTCTGGTTGTCCAGCACTGGCTTTTATCACATGCTGGGACAAGGATCACGTGGAGAGGCGGAGAGTCAGCCCTGCAGAGCCCGGGTGGCATCGTGGAGGTGCTGGGGTCTGGGGAGCTTCTGTCCCGATGGCCTCTGTAAGCCAGGATCAGATCCAGAAGGTAAGGAGCTGCTCTCCGGGGAGGGAGCGTGTCCCCAGTGCAGTGACACTGCTTGTAATAGTCACTGCTACTTAACCTGGCCCTGAAATCTGCTTTACAAACACTTTATATTCCCCCCAGCTTCTTGTATTACGTTAATTTTGAGTGTGTGAGTGTCATGCCGACAAACTCTTCCAGAGGGCAATGTGTCCTGCAGAGCTCTTGGAGGAATTTCCCCTGTGCCCCTCTGTCTGTGCTGCTCAGCTCTCAGCTCTGAACTGGCAAAGGATAATCTCCAGGGTATTCTATATAAAGAAACTGTAGTGCCCAACAGAGTTCACTTCATTTCGTAAGGGATTGTGTAGTCAGCCGTGACAAATCACCCAGGGATTTTTTCCTGAGAGAAAACAACGCCTTCCAGCTGGTAAAGGAATCTCATTCTGATTTGGCACACAGGAATGACTGCTCTGTTTGTGTTAGCAGGCTTGGTAATTTAATCTTAGATAAATTATCCTTAAACCACAAAGGGCGAGATCTCTGCTTTGAGGACTGAGGGGTTGGGATAGTTCTTAAACTGTCTGGAGTCTCAGCCTGTTAATGAATCTCTTCTACAATAGAAATAAAAGATAAAGAGCATGTTGTTCCCCCTCCTAAAATACAGCATTAAGCTGTCCAGCTGCAGGGCTGAGGGCTGGATGCTTCTCACCCTGCAAAGAGAACTGTTTTCTCCTGCTTTGTGCTGCTTTCCCCTGGGGGCTCTGGAGGGGAGCAGCCACCTCGTCTCTCCCAGTTCCACAGGGACGGCTTCCTTGTCCTGGAGGGGTTTTGCAGCACAGAGGAGTGTGACAGCATGAGGAGCCAGATCCAGGGAATCATCGAGGGGATGGAAGTGCCCCCACACTGCCGCACAGAGTTCTCCACCAGGGAGGAGGAGCAGCTCCAGACACAGGTACTGGGAAAGGCAGGGCTGGAGCACTGGAAGGAGGAAGGGAGAAGGCAAATTGCTGCTCAGGAGTCACTGTGGAAACGTGACTCCTTCTTTTAACTGAACACCACGAGAGGACTTTGCTTTCCAGCTTTTTGCAAGTGTTTGGTGGGGTTTTATCAGAGGGTGAAGGGGAGGATTTGTGACTTTCAGCCCCCCGTTGCCACAAGCAGCTCTCACAGATCACTTTGTACTTGTTCTGCAGACAGAAAATGGTTATTTTCCAGGCAGACAGCTAAAGAAAAGCAAGGGCAGCCTCTGTGTGAGAGGTTCTTGTAAAGCTCTAATAAACAGTGCTGTAAAAGCCTTTTTGAGTGATTTTTTTTTTTTTTCATTATGTTTTGTTTATGCTGCATCTTGTTGGGGAAAAAAGATGCAGGTGAGTGTTAATGCTTTGATCGAAGGTTAATTTCTGTTTTTGTAAGGATGCTCTCTTTACTGGGCTCTTATCCCTGGCAGGGTAGCTCGGATTATTTCCTAACCAGTGGAGACAAGATTAGATTCTTCTTTGAGAAAGGTGTTTTGGACAAGAAAGGTAAGCCCTGGCCTGAGTTTGCCACAGGGAGGGGATGAGAAAAGGCTGAGTGAGGGGATAGGGGCCAGTTTCCAGCTCAGGGGACGATTCCTGCTTTGCAAACAATGGTAAATTCTGTTTTGTTTGTTTTTTTTTTTTCATAGGCAACTTTCTAATTCCAAAGGAGAAGTCCATCAGCAAGATTGGCCATGGTACGTTAAAGGATGGTGTTTGGAAGGGGGTGGACAAAAGGGGAGGGTTTCTCCAGACCTACTCCCTGTAAATAACTATCTCTGCAATTCTCTCCATGCTACCCCTCACTCTCTGCTCTCAAAGGACTTAATCTTCTGTTTCAGTCCTTTTCAGAGAGCCCTTCTGGAGGTTTTTCAGCGATGCATAGCTCAGAGTCACTGACATGGGAAAGGCTGGACTTCAGCCCTTGGCTTTTTATGTAAGAGATTTGCTCTGACAAATTTCCCACCCGAGAAGGGTCACATTTGGTACAGATCAAACTGTGTCCAGTCTGATGCTGGGTTGCCAAAGCTGTTCCTCCCTCCTCTGGTGTCACCAGCACTTTTGCTTTACCCTTACTGGTCTCAGTTTGACCTATTTCCTCTTTCACAGCTACTGGGCTTGCTTTTGATCCCTTTTGTTTTCAAACAATACATGGAAAATGAGAGTGGGATTCACTGAGTCTGCAAACACATGAACTTTGTTCAGATTGAACTCTACTGAACTTGGAAATCCAGTACTGAGAGTTCTTGTTCTTAGGTTTTCTCGGAAAAACACTCTCCCCTTCCCAGGCCTGCTGCCATTCTGTTACACTTCAGCTTTTCCCCAGGGGAAGTGAAAACAACTGCAGATTCCTGCTGACTCTGCAACTTAGCAAATTCAAAAGGCTTCTCTAGGCTTAAATTTCTGTAATTACTCCTTTTGGTCAAGTCCATCCTCATCCCTTGCTCAGGAGCAGCTCCTGCTGGACCTGTGGCAATGAGCTGGAGGCACAACAATGATCCCAACGAGCTGGAGGCACAACTCCAAGCCTTGGCTTCATGGGTTTGTCAGAGCTGGGTCGTAGCAGTGTCTGCACAAACAGCTCTGACCTGCAGGCTGTGGCTCTCTGAAGGGCATCAAAAATAAGCTGTAACTTGTTTTTGCAGCACTTCCTTTTTTGGTAGGTCTTAAGAACTGTGTTTTTAAGGGGTGTGTTCACCCATGTGCTTTGGGGTCACATATAGTGGTTGTCACTTGCATAATATCATCACAAAACACTCTTTTTTTTTTTTTTTTCACTCTGTTATACACTGCTTTTTTATTTATCTGCAGTTTGTGGCCAGGGAGTGATTATATTTATGATCTCTAATGATGATTGTGTGATTCTACAACCTTCAAGTGTCCTATCACCTTAGGTGTGATAATCCATGTCTATCCATCTTGGGAGGCATGAAAGTTTCTGGCTGCAATTTATCCTGCTTGGCTATGGCCTCTCCAGCTCATCCTGAGAGCTGCCAGGTTCCCTTCTGTTCAGGAAATCTTCAGTCTGAGCCTTTTTTTTTTTTCCCTCAGCTCTACATGCTTATGATCCTGTCTTCAAGCAAATCACCCACTCCTCCAAGGTGCAGGTGAGCTGTTACTGCTTCCTAGACTGGTCTGGGGGAAAAATAAATAAATTATGGAGTAATTAATCTTAATTTTCTAGACTCCCAATGATAGTAATTTTGTCAGTGAAAAGAAATTTAAATATCTTCCTAGAATAAAGTTATATGGTGTGCAGAAAACAGCAAACATAAATCTTGGAATGTTTTCTTACAGGAATTGGGAAGAAAACTAGGCCTTGAGAGACCAGTAGTTGTGCAAAGCATGTATATCTTCAAGGTACAGTGATTCAAGTTGTCTTGTCACTCAAGAAAGACCCTGTTAGGTGGGAAGCTCTGAATCTCTTCACACATCACCTTTCTTTCCTTGCAGCAACCTGGCATTGGTGGTGAAGGTGAGACTTTTGTTATCTCTATATCACTCTACAGGGAATGCTCCTTTAGGAAAGGAATATTACCAGGAAAAAGGCTCAGAATCAGACTTAAACCTGTGAGTTTGGTGCTCCAAACCTTCTTAAAATTATTTTTAAAAATCCAGATTTTCTAGAAGTGTTTCTACATCATGTGCAGCTTGAACAAAGAGCTGCTTTTACATTTGCAGCAGCCTGAGAGGTGGTATTTTACTGTAAGATTTAATTTAGATGGGTGGGCAGATGAGGACACTGAGCCAGGGAGGTGCAAGCCTGAGGTCCTTCTCGTGGAACTGAATTCCTCAGGGGTTAAAAGACCTGCACAACCATCTCTCCTTGCAGTGACACCTCACCAGGATGCCACCTTCCTGCACACGGAGCCTCTGGGCAGGATCCTGGGCTTCTGGATTGCCCTGGAAGATGCCACACAGGAGAATGGCTGCCTGTGGTTCATCCCTGGCTCTCACACCAGTAAGAGTTGTGTGGGTGGCCACTACTGGGTTACCAGTTCTGTTTTCACCACCTCTAGAGCACATTAAGCAGCTTTAAATTACTGCTCACCTAAACATTCCCTCAGTGAATAGTGCTCTTCAGATTTTAAGGCACTCATCCCTCAAATCCTGGAGTCAGCTGCACTTGAATTGTGATTTATGCTCTTATAGAAAGGATAAATGGACCAAAGGTTGGCTTTGCAGAAGCCTGGGACTGTTTGTGTCCAAAAAGGTCTGTTGCAATGCACAGAAGGGGCCAGAAAGGCAAACAAAAGGCAGTTGTTTATCTGTTTCTGCCACAGCTGGAAAATCCTAAATCTTTGTTTAATGAAAAAGACTCTGCCCAAATTACTAAGGAAAAATTGAATATAGCAATAATAAAGTTTGATAAATCACAGATATTGTTCCTCTGCTGTGCAGAACGTAGCTACATGTTTAATTTTTGTGTGTTTGTGGATTTGCAGATGGAATTACCCGGAGGATGGTTCGTGCACCTTCAGGTGCCTCAACATGTGTGGAGTTTGTAGGGTCAGAGCCAGCCTATGATGACAGTCAGTTCATCCCTCTGCCCATAAAGAAAGGTACAAACAGCCCCAAATGTGTCACTTCACAGCCCGAGGAAACACAAGGGAGCTAAAATTGTATTTAACCCTTCCATTGGAAAGCTGGAGCTTTCCACCATTTGGAAAAAAACCCAGCAGTACAGGGGTTTCTTTCCCACAGGTGGACTCATCCTCATCCATGGGGAAGTTGTCCATAAGAGTGAACTGAACAGCTCGGAGTCCTCTCGCCACACGTTCACCTTCCACGTGATGGAGGCCAAGGGCACCACCTGGAGCAAGGAGAACTGGTAAGGTCGTGATCCCCACAGGCAGCTGAGGAAACTGGAGCCAGGATGAACTGTCACTGGTGGTCTTGTCTGTCACAGGTTGTTGGTAGTGCCCTGCCTAGCACTGATTTTGTACCTGCAGCACTGGAACAGCCTCTGAAGTTTTGTTTTTCTCCCTTCCTTCCTTCCTTCCTTCCCAGGCTCCAGCCAACTCCTGAACTGCCTTTTCCATCGCTCTACACTTGAAGTCAGTGACTGGCTTCTGGAGTCAATAGCTGATCAATATTCCTGATTGTTCCTTCATGTTCCCCTTAAACACGACCTTCCCTTATGGCAGCTCTCGAGGTTAATTCATCCTGGGAACAAGGACTTTTGTCACAGCCCAACACGCCTGCAGGAGACAGAACCTCCTGCTGCAGCAGGAGCCCTGTAGTGTGAGAGTAGCCACCCAGTCCTTTCAGTAAGGAAACCTCTTCAGTCTTGAGAACAGACCAGTAAAGACCACTGCACCTTGACTGGGACCAGTTAAGAAGTATTTCTTCTTGCAGATTCAGTTTAAGAGCTTAAGTGCATTTCTTGGTTGTGCAGGTGAATGTGTCATGGGAAGAAGGTTGACTTTCACCCTTAGGTCTCTGCCCTGTTGTTGGAGTAACAGTGATTTAAAACAGCCCTGTTGTGGGCAAAATAAAGCAGGAACTCTGCTTTTTATAATCAATTTTCTAAGTATTCCCCAGCAAACTGTGGTTGAGTGTTTTATCTCTGGGTGTGTTGATTAAAAATATGACAGTTCTTAAAGATTTATGTTGAAATGGTGGGAGCAAAGAACCTCAATCCAACTCCTTGCACTTAATAAAAGAATAGAAATTCTCCTTTTCATCTCCATCATCTTTTCTTTGAGGAAGACACAGTGTGACCTCCCAACAGATGGGGCCAGCACCAGGTTGTCTGATGAGCAGTTTGAGCTCTCAATATGCACAAGAACAATTTCTACCCCCAAAACCTCACCAAATCCGAGGCAACTTACAGCAAGGACTGTTTGGAAACCAAAGTTACATCCAAGGCAAGCTCAAGCCTGTGTCCTGAACTGCACAGAAGCTGTGTAGGTGTGATTTCAGCAGCACTGATGCAGTGTCAGCCGTGAGATATGAGCCTGGTGTCACCAAGGCATGAATTACATCAGAGTAACCCTCAGACTGTCAGAGCTGTGGCAGAGTGAGCCCAGTTCTTACTGACTCATCCCTTGCAAATGGATATTGCTTATCTCTGGCATTTGTTTGAGGTGAATTTAGTTTCTTTAAGGGAAAAAAGTTTCCTTTCAGCCCTTTGGGCAATGCAGAGTAGCTTGAATCCAGCAAAGAATTCCTCACAGAGGAACAGCTCAGGTGGCTGGGGCAGGAATTGGGGAGCTGGGTAATGACAACAGCAGTAACACTGAATGCAAAGTTTCTGCATTTAGAAACTGCCTTTTATACAGTTTGTTTGAAAGGTGTGAGCAGGGGGGAAAGAAGTTACTTCCCTTACCTGTGGTGCTATTTTATTCCATCAGTGGTGAAGGCTTTGGCTTGTGACAGAAGCAGCTCAAGCTTTGTCTGTGTCTTTCCATGAGAGGAGTTAATAATTTAGAATTCTGCTGAGGAGGGATAGTTTGTCCTCTGATTATGTGCACCACTACCTGCAATGTGCAAAACCACCTCGTTCAAGTGCATAAGTAAAAGCAAAAATCTGGATTGATTGGCAGGATTTCCTGCTAAAAAGTGAAGGAAACTCAGCCCAGTACAGTTACTGAGTTTGGTTTCCTACAGAGAATATCTGACAATGTATTTCCTTATTAACTGGCTCTGGCCAACTTTGGCCTCCTCAGGAAAAGCAGCACCAAGTCCCAGGAGCCCTGCCCAGGCAGGGGGTGAATTGGGCAATGCTGCCTCTCAGCTATTCCAGTCCTGACTTGTTGCAGGGACACAAATATTGGATTCTGGAGCCAACTCTGCTGGCCCAGAGACTGGTTTCACCCACCCCTGGGTCTTACTCTCAGTCCCAAGACACAGTCTCAGCAGGACAGTGTTGTGTGAGGCACCTTGGACCCTCCCCAAACTGTTCCCAAAAGTGAATTAAAAGGGGGTCAGAAGTTAACTTCAGGATGCAAACAGGAATCCTGGAATTCCAGTCTCCTGCTTGGACACATCTCAGGGGAAGGGAAGAGGCAGGGAGGCCACGTGTGCTTTGTTCTAGTGGACAGCTGGCAAACCAGTGAGAAGAGACTGTCAGTACAGAAGTGTTTAACACATAAAAATGAGGTGGGCTTTTTGGCCACAAAATAGTAGTTGTAATTTTAATTAAGTGGGCAGAATTCAATGGCTTTACTCAATTTGTTGATAGAAGGATTTTTATAAGTTATTTAATTAAACATCTGGCTGAAAAAAAATGTGAAAAGTAGAAAAGTGCAGTAGTAGTAGAAAATTTTATTGACTTGAACAGATTTTCTGCTTTCAGAATTAATGTGTAATTAGTTTTAGCTGTGACTTTGCTTAATTCCACCCCCCCATATTCATTCCAAATGGATTTAGAGATTAAAATCTTGGGAAAGACAAAACATTCTTCTCATTGAATAGAACTTCAGGGCTAAAAATGTACTGTTGTTATTAGTTAGGGCTTGGAATGAGTAGTGTCTGACATTCCCAAACCTTCCCCACCCACCATGGATGTGGCAGGTACTGAGTTTGGAGTTGTGTTTGTGGTTCTTGCTGATGGACTGGACACATTTGGACTCTTGTACCTGCTCTGAGTGCCCACCCTTGTTATCAAACATGCTTTACATGGTGCTCATGCAGAAATGAGAGTTCACATGTTCACTAATACAAGATGCAGGACTCAGTATGGAAAACAAGGTACAATACAGAGGTGGCAACATCTGAGAGATCTGCTGATTTATTTTTTCCCCTTTAATTGACTTACCTCTTCTTCCTCTGCTTCTTTTGCCTCTGGACCCCCAGAAGAAACTTGGATAGTTGGATTATTAAACATAGGCTGTTTTTATCAGTCATATTTGTTGCTGTGAGAACCTAACTCAGGCTGTTTTCAACAGGGGGAAAAAACAAGACCAAACCAAAACCTTTATTTTAAATAAGTCTCATTTCTGATTTTAACTATTTTCTCTGCTGTACTAAAAGTAGTGTTTAGGTCAGCTTTGAGCTTCCATTACAGTGCATTTTCTAGTACCACTTTTCTCTAGGAAGGGAGAAACCTTTGTTCCTGGAAGTGCTTCTATGCCATGAACATGATCTGGAGGTAGAGAGGCAGCAGCAGGTTATCAATTTGGGTGGTATAAGCTTCCAACAGAGAAACCAAACTCACAGATGCCAGAATCCAGGCGTAGCTGGAGTTCAGATTCACACTGCTGTCAAAGATCAGAATCAGGGCCACAGCAATGATCTGAGCAAAAATAGCTGTCATTGTCCCTTCAAAGGTCTTCTTTGTTCCTGGCCATTTGATCTCCCCCATTGCACTGCCAAAAACAGAGGCAATAGTGTCTCCTACCCCCACTGCCAACACTCCGGAGTAGGGGACCAGTGCTCCTGCCCCAGACAAGGTGCCTTTGGGAGCACAGGATCTGGGGAACAACCACACTGGGAGGGACATGCCAAGGAGGAGATAAATATGAGTCAAGATTAGAGGGCCACTGTCCCTTTCATCCAAGAAGAGAGACAGCAAATGCCTGAGGGTTTGGCCAAAGGGTTTGATCCGGAAGTACCGGACGTATTCCAAGAAGATAAACACTGCCAGGCACAGCACTGCAGCAACATAGAGGAGCTGACGGTCATAAATGAGTCCAGGGACATAAGTGGCTACAACAATGAAGTGGAAATATTTCCTGGTGATAGTGGAGGCCTGGTGTTTTTTGGATTCAGACGATCTCTTTGCGTTCTGGTAGAAAACCACCCCACAGGCTGAGGCAGCCAAGAGGGTCCAGTACACGAGAAGGTAAAGTCTTGTCTCTGTCTGAAACAGAAACTGCAGCAGCCAGAGCAGAGGGTTCCTCTGGATGAGTCTGTACAGCCAAGGCATGATGACCCCTAAGCCCAACACTGCTGTCATCATGTGGAAGAACATGGAGGAGATCCACGTGCCTGAATCCATGAAACTGAAAAGCACAGTGAAAAAAAGACCAAGGAGAACAACTCCAACAACTGCCACCAGAAGGAAGAAGTCAATGGGATCCCCTTTGCCCTCGACCACATTCAGTGAGCGTTTAATGAGCTGATTGAGGACAAAACTCACACCTCCAAGAACCAGCAGCGCTTCCCCGGGGGTGAAACACCGAGGCAGCAAGTACAGCAGGATCATACTGAGGTAGACAAAGATGAGCAGCACTTCCAGGACCTCTATGACTTCTGAGACAGCCAGGGAGTGTTTCATGGTGTAGACGATGACGCTGCCAGCCATGCCAGTCAGGATGCAGGTGTTGGTTGGCACGGGTTTGGTGATGCCAACCGCCAGCACCGACAGGAAGAGCGCGAGCAGCATCCCCGTGGAGGCCACGACGACCCCGAAGCGCTCGAAGTACACGATGCCGGCGGCCCGGCACCGCTCCTTCATGACGATTCCCAGCAGGGGGATGACCATGCTGGCGGGTAGGAGGCCGCTGTTGGCCGCCCCCCGGAACTGGAACACGGCTCCCCCCGCTTGGAGCAGCCGGTCCCACTTGAACTGGACGTAGAAGGCCTGGAGGGCCAAGGCCAGGGCGCACCAGGAGAACCGGTCCCACACCACCCCGTGCACCGAGAGCACGATGGCAAACACCACCAGGGACTCCACCAGCACCGGCTTGTTCAGCATGATTCCAGCTTTCAGAATCTCTCTCAGGAGTCCTGATGTGCTCAGCTGTCCATTAGGAAGAATTCCCTTCCCTGCTACTGTGATTCCTGTTAAAAAGAAAAGAAAGAGCAAACAGCTAGAGCAGCTTCACTTTTAGAGCAGCTCCTAGGAAAGGCTAAAGCTTTTGCACATCCTCTCCCCCTGTCAGTACCTTAATTCCTGTTTTCTAAGGCAGAACCCCACACTCTGCCATTATTCTGGCACCTCTTTTAGGACCTTTGAAGGTCTCAGTTTCTGTATTTCTGTCGGCATTGTTATGGCTGATACAGTTGTGTGTATCCCAACTAAGACACTGCATTGCCTCATCCTTCCTGGCCCAGCCTTAAGCTGATTAGCAGCAAACTCTCATTAAATTCTTCTCCCCAAGTCTCATTGCCAATATCTACACCAGCTCCCCAAGAAATTTATTTAAAGTTCTGTTTTGGGTTTTCACTCAGTGTTGAATGGTGTCACCAGACCATGAAGCTGACAGAGATCTCAGTACCACTATCACTGAGGTTTCTACCATCAAACTCCCTCACACTGTGTGTCTGCAAGGTTTAGTTATTTATGATTTTGTAATGAAAACTCTTAATTATTAACAGGTTGCTTTCTGGCATCCTTGTTCATACAGCCTGAAATACTTGATTGCCAAACTTCATTCCATGTACTGTTGCTAAATAGCTTGATCAGGCCCAGGGTGAGCTTTTGCCATCACATGTTATGTTAAAACAAGACAAGAAATTAATCATACATTAAAAAAAACCCAAGTCTGGGCAATATGTACCTATAAGTAATGATGATTTTGGGGTCACACTCTGCTGTTTCTGCATGCTGGGGAGGGGGAAGCTTAAGGCTTATTTGAGAAGAGGCAGAGTAAATCCACCTGCCAAAGAGTGAGAGTCCTCCCCCTCAGTCTGGCAACGCTGAAGTTGCAGCCCAGCTCTTGTATCGATAATGGCACATGACAGCGTCCCCCAGCCTGGCTGAGAGACAAGAATTTCACCTTCTGTGAGGTCTCTGCTCTAACGCAGCATCTCTGAAAGCTCTGGCCCCTGAACCTGCAACACGATGCGTTTAATTGCTGAATTATTTCATTTTCTTGTGCCTGCAGCAATTCCCTCCTCCGCAGCTTTCAGGTAGCGTGAAGCTCCTCAGCGCTCCCGCTCTCTCATCACGGAACAGGACCCGTCACGCCCCGATCCGAGCCACACTGAGCGTTCTCTGCCCGTTTCGCTATCCGCCTCCCGGCTGCCCTGGGCAGGAAAGCTTCCCACTGATGTGCTGCCAAACGCGCGGTATCCCTCGCCTCGCTGCAGCCCCTGCCTGCCCCCTCTCTTCTCCGTGTGCCCTCAGCCGCCTCACGCGCAACCCAGCCTTCGCTCCTGGGAACCTGCGGCAGGGGACAGCGGCCGCA
>NW_021940039.1:5645093-5716773 GCF_001715985.3 Manacus vitellinus | reverse complement strand
GGGCTGCGCCTCTCGCACCTCTTGCAAACGTAAAGTTAAAGCAGACACGTGGGAAGCGTGTCAATGAATCACGGTTTCAGTGATCACCTCACATCGGTGCCTTCGTTTGTCCCCAGAACTCTTGTCGTTTGTTTTTGTAATGTCTTGTAACGTTTTTATGCTCTGAAGTTTCCCTGGTGTCTAATTTTTTTTAAATGAATGCCTCTAAGCCCTAAAGGGGACAAGAACACCACTGTTAGTTGTGGTTGCACACAGAGCTTTCCTCCTTTAGCTTCTAATTAATGAACGGGCAACAAAACACGGTCTGTTTATTCACGGAGGAGGGAGTGAAAAATGGAAGGGTTGGCTCTGCCGGGCTGGGGCTCGGTTCTTACAGTGAATGACAAAAAACATGCTCAGGACAAACAAAGGTACCAATCTAACGTGATAACTGAACCTGGGGTTCGTTGAATTGCTTCCTTGACATTTCTCTTCAATCGTTGGTGAAATTCTGGGCTTTTGGGTGCTCTGGCCTGGAGAGTCTGAACCCAGAGCTGGTGCTGACCATGTCAGGAGAGGCTCCTGTCAGGAAAGTGCACCCAACTATCAAGGAATGAGCAGGGAGAAATTATGTTGATAAGTGTCCTGGAAGTAATAACTGTTGCCATTCATCAAGTGGCACCACGTGTCAGAAGTCGCAGATGCCTTTCACTGCCAGAGGGAGGTACTTTGATGATGTTATTCTAAAAATAAGGCAATGAGTGCTCTGGCTTTGTAGACAGTCTGTGTGAGAAGCTGTGGTGTTTACCTCCTCATTTGTAATACTTTGCTAACAAAGAATTTGTCTGAATGAAGTACTCTTTTTGGCAAGCACCTTTTCTCTGGGCTGTTTTAGGGAGACTTACTTTTCTGGAGGTATGTGCCAGGGTCAGGATGTGATCTGTAATTCCTTATAGTGCAGGTTGGCTTTTCTGCAGAGTTCTCAGGAAGAAAGAAGGTGAGGCTGTGTAAAGATCTTGCAGTTTTTCACTTCACCCAGGTTTATGCTCTGCTTAGAGTGGACGATGAAGCTGTGATGGAAGAGTTTATTTGGAGGAGAGCATTGAATGTAACTGAATAAAATATTGTTCTATACTTTCATTAAGTTTCTTCTTAATGACCTTCAAATGTCCAAGTAGCAAAATCAAATTGAACTGGTAACCTGATATAAATGGGAAGCTTTGATATGAGTGCACAGTGTCAGTTGTCACCTTCTTTGGGTCTTTCCTTGGTTCTTCAAGGACGTCTGAAACTCCTCAGCTAAAAGCTGATGTTCCTTAAATCATTTTTCTTGTATTACAAGGTGATCTGCTCCGAGTTAATTGCAAGTTTGAAAAGGCATGAGCTAAATGGAAGCCTGAAGTAATGGTCATAATTAAAACACTTTGCACCTTTTCCCGTTGTTTGCAGGAGTAGCAGAGAATTATGGACAATTCTGCTGGGCAGATCAGCTTTAAGAGAACCAGTAAGTCCGTGTCCTGCTGAGCAGGTTTGGCCATCACTGAAAGGGCTCCGTGGCCAAATACATCATTTGTACATCTGGTTGAATATTAGTGAAAATATTCACTGTTTTGCTGTTTTTCCCTCTTCCTCAGTGTGTTTTTTGTTCCTCTGTCTCTGTTACTTTTTCATTCTTCCACTGCTTGTTTACAGCTGCTGCATGAACTGCCTGGAAGGGTGTATGGAAAAGGTGGTTCCTTTTCTGGAGTGGGCACAAGTGCTGCTTCCTAGACTGGCTGGCCTGGGGTGTTGATGAGTGGTGCAGCCTGCTGCCTTATTTTAAGGGATGGAACCTGTGCTTCCAAGAATTTGCCCAGAGGTTGGAAATCCAAATGTTTCTGAACCCAGTCCATTACCTCCTATTTCCTTGCCCTTCCTGGGATTAGCAAGGCAGGTCTCTGCCTCCCTTTCCTGGAATCAGTCTGAGTCACAGACACCTGTCTTTTGTTGTTCCTGTCTCTGTGGTGGTGGAATTTCCTTGGTTTCTATAAATTTAACAAATCTGGTACCTGGTAGTGCACTTTGAGGAGTCTGTTCAGTGGTATTTGTTTCTTTTTTAGGCCCAGATTGCTGCAGAGTTGAACAAGCACTGGCAGAGGCTGTTAGAGGGACTGTCATACTATAAACCACCAAGGTACAGTCACTGCCTGATTTTAGAAATGAACTTCTAACGTGAGGTTTCCCAGTAAATGTTGATCATGTTGAATATTTATCTCTGATTACATAAAAATAGATTTTTGCTCTCTTGCATGACAAGACTTCAGGAGAGGAGGAGCAAGAGAAAGTACTTAATCCACATAACATTTTTGGGTATGAAATAAAGACCAGAAAGAAGTAACAGCGTTTTCTGCTGTCACTGCTGTCAGGTGGCTGTTAACCCCTGCCTTTGTGAGCTGCAGCACTTGTGCAGCTTGTGGAGAAGTGACTCCTCTTGACACTCAGTCATCCCAGAAGGACATCCAGATTCCCTCATTGAAAGGGGTGGAATGAGTATAATGTGCATTATTATGGTGATAAAATTGTGAACAATGTTGAGATTTGTCTGGTGGGAAGGTTGCTGAATATTGTTGTATGAAATATTGAAAGACCATTGAGGAAAAAGCAGATGTTCAGTTTAAACTGATAAAACCGAGGACTTTGAAATTATACCTGTTTAGTTCATTCCTTGGGATTGCTGCATTTTTAGTAACTGAAATTTCTTTTCTCTTTAGTACGACTTCAGCAGAAAAAATTAAAGCTGATAAAGATGTAGCTGCTCCACTAAAAGAGTTGGGTCTGAGGGTCAGCAAGTTTTTGGTGAGTGAAGCTGCCATCTGGTTATTTTTTATTCCTGGAATGAATTGTTACTGGGATTCTTATATATAAGTAATCTTCTTGATGTTGAGTAGAGGCAAATTTAAGGTCCTTTCAATTCAATATAATCTAAAGGATATTAGAATGACATGTTGAAGCTGTAGGTCAAACTTTTCCAAAGTGAGGAGTGACCTTGAGGTGCTGTGGTTTTCCTGGTCCTGCTGCACAGGGCCCTGCTTTTCAGCAGCAGCACCTGCTATTGTCTGTCTTGGGTTTTCCAGGACAACTGCTCAGTTAAAAACTCATGTCCCTGGAATCAGTTGCATTGTTTGACAGCCCTCTCAGTTTACCTGCAAAGTTCTGTTTCTTTAAGCCACAGGTTTAGAGTTCAGGGACTGGTGGTACCTTTGTTTAAACGACTCTGATGCTCCTTAAGCTGAATTTAAACTCCTGCAGCTCAATGACATCAAAGCTTGTGTGTTTGGTTTTAAACAGAAGTGCTGATTAAAGCATCTGCCTGGTGCAAGAGTGTTCTTTTGTCATATTTTGGAAATTATTTGTTTTGAAGATAAGAGCTGCCTGAGTATTTGGAGAGAATCTTAGTCTTTATTGAATTCAGTTGCCTTTTTTTAATTTCAGAGCATTTCTCTTTCTTTTGTTTAGGGTCTGGATGAAGAGCAGAGTGTGCAGTTGTTACAGTCGTATCTTCAAGAGGATTACAGAGGAACAAGGGACTCCCTGAAGGTCCATAGCTCCCATTAATGTTCTGTTTACTCCACATCTGTCCTTAATACCAATAGTTTGTTGATGCCCATGGGCACACGTGAGTCTGAGTTCTGATTTGGAAATGGCTTTGTAGATTTTATTCTCTGAACCTACAAGGCTCCAGTGCTGCTTTAAGGAAATGTGAGAGCAGATATCCAGGCTTATCTCTTCCTGCTTGAATCTCTGCAGGAACTCAGCTGCTCTCTCCATCATAGGAATACAGGAAAGCTACAGATTTGTGAATGAGAGTGGAGATGAAAAATAAATATGCAGTTAAAAATTAGGGTTTTGTCTTTGTGCTTTCGTAATCTCTTTCCAAAAGAAATGGAAAGAAAAGTTGCCTTTTTTTCATTTCAGTCTTTTTTGTGCATATGTGTTTTGTCAGTAGATCTGTGTACAAGTCTTTATTTTGTTGTGTTTTGTTTACAGACAGTTCTTCAGGATGAAAGGCAGAGTCAGGCTCTGATGCTGAAGGTTAGTCATTTCCATTTGTTTTTTTTTCTGTGGAAGAGATCTGTTGGCAGAGAACTCACTTTATTTCTATGGAAAATCTTAAAATAATTGAAGCATTCCTTCATGTAATGAACAAATTTTAAAAGGTGCTTTTAAAATTGATGGATGTGCATGTAGATTTGAACAGTGTTAATGATTGCTAGAGGAATGAAATTTTAGACTATGTGAGGGAATTTAGGACTCCCTTGTTTTCCAAAGCTTGTATTTTCGTATGTTACTGTCTGAAGTGACAACTCTGAAAGGAAGGATGATGATAATTTTTGACAGAGATTTATAGGGATGTCTTTTTTCTTTTCTTTTCCAAGTTTTCTTACTTCACAGTGTAATTATAGACCTGTCCTTGTGGCCATGATTTATTGCGTTCCGTAAAGTTAATTAAGTGTTGTTTTTTTTCCAATAACTTAAAAACTGCTCAGTTGAAACTCCACCTGTAATAATGTGTGAGCACCCTGCATTCCTGTCATGGGAGAGGGAAGTGCAGGGGAGTTGGGCACGATATCAAATTGATACTGGTGGCACTGTACACTCACAGCTCGCTGACTACTACTATGAGGAGAGGATCTGCATCCTGCGCTGCGTCCTCCACCTGCTCACCTACTTCCAGGATGAGAGACACCCTTACACAGTGAGTACAGGAATCCTGGACACAATGCCACTGAAATAGGCTAAATAGGTAGTAATGAGAAGTTCATTTATTTGGTTGTTCCTTTAAGGCACAGTACTTCCAGTGCGTGGAAAAGTTGGACAAGGAACTAGTCCCGAATTACCGGAAGCAGTTTGAAGCGCTGTACAAAGCAGAAGCTCCTACGTGGGAAACACATGGAAACCTCATGGTACTTTGTTTCTTACTCGTATTTATCTGACCTTTGAAGTCTTTCCTTGTATGTAGTGCATTGGAAAATACATATGTGAAGGAGCAGTCGAACAGGATGTTTCTTCTGGTGCAAGAAACATAAGATTTATTTTCTCTCTAACAAAACATGCTTTTGCTCGGAAACAGAGGGTTGCATGAAACATATTGTTCCTTGTCATAAATCCACAGATAGCCCTGGGCTAACAGAGCCATTTATGTGTAGTTGCTCATGATCTCTTTGTATTTATAGTGGCTTTCCTTGCCATTGTCACAAGTGCTGGCTACACAGACTGTTGAACTTCTCTGATTGCTTTTGCTGCCCTGTGATGGTGGAACTTTCCTTTGTGCAGACAGAGCGTCAGGTGTCCCGCTGGTTTGTGCAATGCCTCCGTGAACAGTCCATGCTGCTGGAAGTCATCTTCCTCTACTATGCATACTTTGAAATGGCACCTGATGAGCTGCTGGCCTTTGCAAAGATGTTCAAAGAGCAGGGGTTTGGCACGAGACAAACCAACAGGCATTTGGTGGATGAGAGCATGGACCACCTGGTGGATCGTATTGGGTAAGTGTTGTGTGTGTTTGTGAAGTGGGGACAGAGCAAAACAATTGTTCTCCTCAGGAAAAAAGCATTTATAATTCTTCCTGCTGCCTCTTAAAATCACCACTATTTCAAACTAAGGATACGAAGGCAAAATAGTTTTTTCTGGTCATACTGAAGGTTTACAGCAAAATGAAGGTGTGACTGCAAAGTAGAGAGGTATCCACAGACTAATCTAGTATATAATTTTGCCTTTGGTAAGATTGGCAGTGGAGATACAGTGCCACTCCTCCTTGGATGGTCTTGTGGTAAAGTGAAATTGTATCTTCACAGTCCTGGGCTGGTCTGGATGCTCCCTGTGTGGAGGTTGGTGCTTTCTCTGACTTGTATTTTTACCTGGGTTGCCTCAGTTCAGCTGTTGTGGGTCTGCCAACAAATGGCAGTGTTGCCTTCCTTGTGCTGTGTGGGACATGACTCGAGGGGCAATGAGAATCCTGCCAGGTGGCAGAGAGTTACAAAGGTGGAAAAGCTGTCTTCAAATTTCGTGATTTTTCTTCTCTGTTCAACCCAGAAATGGTGGTTCTGAAGATTGCATTTGGTCCTATGCCAGCATTTCAAGACAAAATTTGGATTATGTGCTCTTAACTCCCTGTAATTTCTTATTGCTTCAAAGAAGAGCTGAACTAAAGGACCACTTACAGTTTAAATAAATAACTCAAATAAAGTTTCTGACCTACTCTTTATCATTCTTCTCATGCTTGTAGGTACTTTAGTGCTCTTATTCTGGTGGAAGGCATGGAAATCGACTCCCTGCATGAGCGTGCTTTGGATGACAGGACAGAGGAGCACAAGATGGCCAACAGTGAGCACATCCACCAGGTAAAGCACTGGCACAGTAACCAACCCCTTGTCAGGCCTAAGAGAACAGAATTTGTTGTGATTACCCAGGCACTGCTGTGTCTGTGCATTTCTGATCCTTGGCTTTGTTGACCGAGTGTAGGAACTGGCATCCACATAATGTGAGAGACACAATCAACTTGTTGAGGGTGAACTGCTTTCAGAAGATGTCAGTTATTTTGCTTTTGTCTTGTCTCTGTGCAGGAGATGGACAATCAGCTGCTGCAGTTGGGGGATGTCTCCCATCACGCTCCGGTGCTCTTGGCCTGGGCTCTGCTCCGTCACACCATAAACCCCGAGGAGGCCACCAACGTGATCAGGAGGATGGGCAGCACTGCCATCCAGCTCAACGTGTTCCAGTACCTGACAAAGCTGCTGCGATCCCTCAGCAGTGGGGGCAAGAATGTGAGTTCCTTATAATCCTGTGAGCTCCTGATTTAACTGCTCCTGGTGTAAAGCTGTGATAGGAAGTGGATGATTTTGAACCACTGTTCTTTCAAGCTAAGCAGTTTTTAAGCAGTGTGCAGTAAAGTGTGGTCTGTCATCTTGCCTTCTTCCAGTGAGGATCAGGAATCAAGTTGGAATGAAACTGATTTTTATGCCCAAAGAGTAAAACAAAACTGTGTAAGTTGTAGCAGAATAGATTGCAGTTAATCACATTTGCTGATTTGCCTATATAGGTGTATTTGCCATTATGGATCTTCAGTACTGGATGATTTAACTCTGCACTACTCTCTGTATATGGTTTCATTAGACAACACTGTGTGTGAGAGTAAACTACTTTGTAGGTAGAAACCAGTGACAGCAAATAATTTAGATTTCTATGAACACTTAATAAAAAAATATGAATCCTTAATAAAAATGAATAAATAATTATGAACACAAAATAAAAAAAAAGTGCTTTTTTTATTTTGCTGTCTGGAAGGCATTTCTGGTGATAATGGTAGTGATAAGGTTTCTCATTTCAGTCAACTATTTCATGTTAATGTGGAGATTAAGTAATGACTGCTCCCTGTTTTGCTGCCCCTGTGCAGCAAGGATGTATGAGAAAGGCAGTAACTCAGTGTGTAAAGCATGTTGAGTAGAGTTGCAGTGTGTTTGTAATTCACAGCCTTTCCCTTAATGGCTCTGTGTGTTCTTCCCTTGCAGTGCACTGCCAGCACAGCTTGCATGTGTATTTATGGACTTCTTTCCTTTGTCCTGACATCACTGGAATTACATACATTGGGCAATCAGCAGGTAAGCACCCAAGGCCCCTTGCATCTGTAAATTAATTTAAAATAACCTGTCATAACTGATGCTAATTATTTGTTAAATTGCAAACTTAGATTAGTAGCATGGCTTCAGGCTGGCTGTGGGGTCTGGGGTTGGGTATGTTGGGTGTGTGTTTCTGTTTTGACTCTAGGAAATAGTTACATCTTGGTGGGTGAAGGTGAAAACTTAAATTCCAAAAATGTTGCAGAACTTGGTTGGGATGAAAACCCGCTGTGTAAAGTAGCTTTGATTTTTTTTCCATCCTCTCTTCCTTTGTAGGATATAATTGATGCTGCATGTGAAGTTCTGGCAGCTTCCAGCATTCCTCAGCTCTTCTGGAAGACGGTGAGTGCGTTGGCAAATTGTTTATAACTAAGACCTGATAAAAGATTCTCTTATAGGAAAGGAACAGACTGATAGTGTTTAGTTAGTTGGTTTCTAGGAGGGCCCGAGGAGCTAAAGTTCTTTTGCATCTATCTTTGATTTACTTTTGCCCTTTCCTGCCTTTTAGGTACAGCCTTGGCTTTACTCTTGAAAAGGATACTGGAGCGAGTTTTAATATAGGTGATAGTTGATAGCAGGGCTGGGGCTGCAAGGATTGAACTAACTGCTGGCAAAAGCATCCTGCTTATTTTTTGTTGCCACAGAATTAGGATGACATGTAATGCCTTACAGTCTTACTTCTTGCCTTATACTTGCAGAACTGCCTCATGCTTTAGTCTGTGCAAGGACTGGAGTGATACTTTCGTGCATGATTAATGTTAAATGCACAGCTTAAAAAGGAACTGTAGCTTTGTGCTGTACTGAGACCCTTTTAGCTTTTCTTTTTAGTAATAAGATATTTATTTTCTGTTTCCACCACCAGGAACCTACTGCAGGTCTGGGTATTATCCTGGACAGTGTGTGTGGGATGTTCCCCCATCTTCTCACTCCCCTCCTTCAGCTGCTCCAAGCCCTTGTATCTGATAAATCTACTGCAAAAAAGGTACAGGATCTCTCTTGGTGTTTCCATTACATATGCTTATCTCAGTTGCAGTCTTAGGTAACAGACATTAGCCCTGTGCTGTTGCAGGACTCTGTTGTCTGGCTTTTAGAATTCTTTCCAAGCCTAGTGGCTCAAGATGAAGATGCTGACTAGTTTTTGCATGGTGCTTTACTGATAAGAAGTTCTTGATTCATTAGATGAGACTCGTCTGGACACGTGGGCTGTGTAGTAGTGTTTTGGTAGGGTCAATGTATTAGAAGAATATTGTACATAAAAACAAAACTTGCTGATTCCTGGAGATGACCTGGTTGATTAATTTTTAAGAAACTCTGGCTCTTTGGCTGTATTGTTGAAGCTCTCTCTGGTGCAGGTATACAGTTTCCTGGATAAAATGTCCTTCTATATTGAACTGTACAAGCATAAACCTCCGGATGTGATCTCCCATGAAGACGGGACACTGTGGCGAAGACAGGCCCCAAAGCTGCTCTATCCTCTTGGTAAGGAAACTGCACTTCTTTTCTTATTGAAATGCTTTGGGCAATTCAGTTCTTTACCTGGCTTATAACTAATTTGTGACTTTTTCATCTGCTTTTTCGATCTTTAGGATTAGGTCAAACAAATCTACGGATACCTCAGGGAACAGTGGGCCAGGTGATGCTGGATGATCGAGCTTATTTGGTACGGTGGGAGTATTCCTACAGCAGCTGGACACTGTTCACCTGTGAGATTGAGATGCTGCTCCATGTTGTATCAACAGCAGGTGAGACAGGCTGGGAGTATAAAAGAATAAATCATTATTAATTGGTATCGATTGGAGGTTAGTAGTAGGACTGAATACTTTTGAAAGAGCATGGAATATTTTAGCAGAGACCTAACGATGATGATTATTCTGTAAAATTCACTGCAAAAAAAATTCACTACATGGTAAGACCATGTAGTGAGACAAGATCCATTTTAGATGAAGAGAAAGTTGAGATAAATAAAATAAATGTTTTTTGGTATGGGGAATGATCGTGGAGGCTTGTGGTGAGAATAATGTTCGTTGTTCCAGCTTTGATTACTGCTTAAGTACAATTTTGCATTCTAGTGTTGATTTTCTTTACCCAGATGTGATTCAGCATTGCCAGAGGGTCAAGCCCATAATTGATCTGGTTCATAAAGTGATCAGCACTGATGCATCAATAGCAGATTGCCTTCTTCCAATCACATCACGGATCTACATGCTCCTGCAGAGGTGAGTCACTGCCAGCAGAGGTACCTGAGCAGGTACAGTGAGCTGGAAGAATGGCTAATTACTGATTTTGCCAAGAGCTTTGCAAGAAGTGTCAGTGCTTGAACTCCCCAAGAGTGGTGTTCAGCTCTCAAGACTGTTCTGCCTACACACTGTTTGCAGCAGAATGCCCCCCTTCCACCTCTTTCCTGAATGTTGTGCAGTTTTACCCATTTAAAGGCAGTTTTTATTGGTACCTACATTTACATGGAAGGGGGATAAAACATAGTGTTAGAGCAGTAACTCCTGGGTGTTAAAACAGTTGTACTTATTAGCTCCTCCTAGAGTTAATTGCCAGGGAATTAATGTTCTTCTGCTGTATAATTATTGTTCTCTGTGACAGCCTGCTGTCTTGCCAGCCTTGCCTCTGGCAGTAAATTGATCTGACTCAGGTGTGAGGGGGAGGTGGGAAGTCTAGACTGAAAGTGCAGACTCTGCTGCCTGTATTTACCTGCTTAGATGTTATACATGTGTTCTTCAGTGAGAGAGAAGCTTTTTTGATTAAAAAACCCAGTAAATAGGCTAGACCACAGGTGGCAGTGCATTTCATTTATATGTTTCTCTTTTGTAGGCTAACGACTGTAATCTCTCCCCCTGTGGATGTTATTGCCTCTTGTGTCAATTGTTTGACAGTCCTGGCTGCTCGGATGCCAGCCAAGGTGAGGGAAGGACCTGTTTTTGCTGGGTGTGAGAACTGGTAGACATTTAGAGGTGAATGAGAGGGAACATCTGTACCTTTTCTCGTGCAGGTTTGGACTGACCTTCACCACACAGGGTTCTTACCGTTTGTTGCCAATCCACTGTCCAGTATGAATCACATGATTAGGTATTCATGATCCCTCCCCACTTTTTTTGCCTGACATGTCATAAGAACTTTTTCCCAGTGTGCAGTCTCTGCACCTGGCATCTCTCACTCGTGTCAGAATCCTGCTATTCATGTGATGAACCCTCTTGCTCCTTCCACAGTGCAGAGGGAATGAATGCTGGGGGCTATGGGAACCTCTTGATGAGCATAGAGCAGCCCCAGGGCGAGTACAGTGTCACCATCTCCTTCCTGAACCTCGTGACAACTCTTGTCCGGGTGAGTGCTGCTGGAATGCTCTGATGTGACACCAGCTGTGAGCTGGTGTGATTGGGAAGTGACATAAGGCATATCTTTCTACAGCAGTTGTCTTGTCCTTTGTCCCCCTCCTGGTTAAATAACATTTCTGTTTCTCTTAGGGACAACTTGGTAGCACCCGGAGGCAGGGCCTTGTGCCCTGCATCGTGTTTGTCCTGAAGGAGATGTTACCAAATTACCACAAATGGAGATACAACTCTCATGGAGTGAGAGAGAAAATCGGTAAGGATCTTGAAGGAGGAAGAGGGAGGAGAAGGGAATAGAAAGGATCACCTTCCTTCTCAACAGAATATGTGAATTTTTCTTCTTTTTTTATCATACCTTTTCTAGCAGCCATTTGGGATTTGTATTGTATATCTTCTGGTATTGTCAGATGCTGTGATTTGTTTGGAAATAGTAGGAACTAGGCAGAAGTTCTTAAAACCTGACTGACCCATTTTATCTCTGTTTTAGGGTGCCTAATTCTGCAGCTAATCCATGCTATACTGAATTTATGCCCTGAAATGGATCCTCGCAGCAGGTAAGACAATTGGTGGGTCTCAGATCTGCACTAACCTGGTAACAGTACAGAATTCACTATTATTCTGTGTCAGTTTTGAAATGCAAACAACTAGGAGGGAGCTGGCATAGCTGTGTAGTGCTGGTTTCAGCTCTTTGCTGCATTACTGAGTACAGGAAGGGTAGAAAAAGATTAGGGACAGACAAAACCACAGAGGTTTCTAGAACACCTGGTGAAAAGGAGAAAAAAGTACCTAGATTTCCTGGGACAGACTGCCATCCACTTCTCTTATTTGGTGTAGCCGCTGTCATGAAAGTAGAAAGCAGAATAAAGGAAAGGACAGTGGGGGTGTAGAAATGAAGAGGTTACTTTGTGGTAGTTTTTTAAGTCCTGTGTAGCAAAATCCTGCTCCTTGTGACTCTCTCCTGTGTTTGTGTGTCCCAGCAATGCTCCCAGCCTGCAGTCCTTGTGCATCTTCAGCCTGGCCAACACAGAGGCGGGGCAAGCTGTCATCAACATCATGGGCATTGGGGTGGACACCATTGACATGGTGATGGCCTCCCAGTCCAGCAGGTGAGTGGGGTGTGGCTGTTTTGGCATCTTCTGTGTGCTGACATGACACTCTCGCGTGAAAACATAACCCCCCATGGAGTGCTGAGTTTCTTCTTTGAACGTTGTGCAAATAATAAATGTCGATTGTCAACACAGTGACTTTGGTTTCCTTTGGGAACACAGTGACGAGTCCCAAGGGCAGGGGCAGCTGCTGATCCAGACAGTGAAGCTGGCGTTCTCCGTCACCAACAACGTCATCCGGCTCAAACCCCCCTCCAGCGTGGTGTCTCCACTGGAGCAGGCACTCACTCAGCATGGTGGGTATTCCTCCCTGGGGCAGCCTGGGGAGCTGTGCTTTTGGGTTCTTTGCAAATGCCAGTGTGTGTCTCATTACAAACAGTAGTTAAGGTTTCCAAAAAGTGCTTGCTAGCGATGGGAGGAGGACTCTTCTCCCTCCTCTGAGGGGTTCTGCCCTGCTGGGACAGCTTCTAAAGGATTAATCAAACATGGCTTATTGTTTGATGCTTTGTAATGAGATTAGTGTAATTACAGAGTATACTAAATCAGCTGCCATTAGTGCCTCTGGCTGGACCCAGGCCTGGTTCTTTTGGGAGAACAACCTAGTTCCCACTTTCTGCTGCGGAAATCATTATTTGGTAAATAGTTATATCTTGTTGCTGTTTCTTCTCTTTGATTTCGATTGTGTTCTCTCCAGGTGCTCATGGAAACAATCTCATTGCTGTCTTGGCCAAGTACATCTACCACAAGCACGACCCTGCACTTCCACGCCTGGCCATCCAGCTGCTCAAACGACTGGCTACGGTGAGATGAGACACACCAGTGCTCCTTTGCTTCTCCCCTTGTGACTGATTCCACCACTGAAATTCTTTCCAGATAATTTCTTCAGGCTTTTTTTTTATCAGGGAGCTTAGTCAAGTCAGTTGAAGCAGGGTGGCCTGACAGCTGTAAGGTAGAGCACATCAAAAATCACCTAAAGGGCACTTTAGTTTTTTAACCTAATCTGCTGTTTTCAGAAGTCACTCAGCACTCACTGAGAAGTTTCCCATGAGTGGGATGTTATCTGCAAAGTATTTGCACCTCCAGTTGATCTCTTCCCAATTTTTGAGCAACTTTATCTAAAGTCAGAATCTTAGATAAAATTCCTATGCCTTTCTACCTGGAATTTTAACATCTTACTGAGAAGAGCATCCTATTTAAGTTTTTATTAGGACCTTTCAAATTTTAGACTTACTAAAAAGCAAACTCTAGGTTTACTAAGCCTTTTAGACTTCCTCTCTTTGGCTACTAGACTTCTGAGTATTTGTAGTTTTCTTAAAGAATATAAATCCAGCTCTGGGTTTATTTATTTCAAGATATACAATTCCAAAGCTGTTTTACTCTTTCTAATTTTTCGATAACCTGGGAGAAATAGGTGAGGGATAGGCCAGAATTGCCAAAAATGAAAATTTGGATCACTTGGCAGCTTTCTTCCCGCTCGGTGGCAACTTACTTCTGAGTACCCCCTCACAGATTGGATATTAAATATTTTGGAGGTTCATGACAGTGCAAATCACCTCTTATCTAGACAAGCATTCTGTGCAGGGTGGTTATTTTTCCCTGGGGTGCTGTGTCCCTGTGCAGGTCGCTCCCATGTCCGTGTACGCCTGCCTGGGCAGCGACGCCGCCGCCATCCGCGACGCCTTCCTGACCCACCTGCAGAGCAGGATCGAGGACATGCGCATCAAGGTCATGATCCTGGAGTTCCTCACGGTGGCTGTGGAGACACAGCCTGGGCTCATCGAGCTGTTTCTGAACTTGGAAGTGAAGGATGGCAGCGATGGCTCAAAGGTACAACGGCAGATACTTGCCCAAGGTCTTTTCACAGTAGGATTACAGCACCGGTCTCTAAAATCTGGTAGTTCTTACTGTGTGCTTAATGTAAAGATAAATGCAGCTTGTGCTTGCAGTTAATGGATGTGGTGCTGTCCCAGTTTCGTTTTTCCTTATAACCAAAGAGAAACTTCCCCCAGTATTTCAAGGCAGATACTGAGTTAGCATAATAACCTGTGCTGAGTCAGACCAAGGATGCCTGTGACCCATTCTTGACTCTCTGTGGGGGTGTTTTTTAAGTAACCTTAAAACACTCATCTGTGATGCTCTCGCTGTGAGAAAGCTGAAGATTGGGGTACAATGGACAGTATAATTTTCCAGAACACCCACTCTGATGCTTTGCAATTCAAGGTCTTCTGGGACCTTTTGAAGGCACTTGGCCACACTAAGTCTCAGTTTAGCTTATATTCTATTTCCCAATAAATTTTTTTTGTGTCTCCTGTGCTGTGACTGCCTTCCTTGTGGTCCTATATAAAATACATGACAGCATCATATACTCAGATTTGTTTCTCTGTGTAAGTGGAATTAAGCACATTGTGCTCTGACAGGTGCCTACACAGTGGTGACGTAACCTCCTGTTTCCTTTTGCTTTAGGAGTTCAGCTTGGGGGAGTGGAGTTGCCTCCAAGTGGTCTTGGAGCTGATTGACTCCAAGCAGCAGGAGAGGTACTGGTGCCCTCCCCTCCTGCACAGAGCTGCCATCGCCTTCCTGCACGCGCTGTGGCAGGACCGGCGCGACAGCGCCATGCTCGTGCTGAGGACAAAGTGAGTTGGGGCTTTTCTACAAGGCAGTTTCCTTCCCTTTCTCCAAAAGTTTGGTTCATCACACTTTTCAGGGACATTTACATCTTAGACTCTGTGTGCCCTGCCTCAAAGCCCATACACTCTGTGTGCCCTGCCTCAAAGCCCATACAGTGGGTGGGTTTTGAGCTTGCAAGATGAGAAGCCCCCCTGTGCACATTCAGAAGCAAATATCTTTCTGTTTCTTTCATACAAAGCTATATAAATTTGTGTTTACCAAAGCATATTTTCTGTGAAGTTTGGAATTGTCAAAATGCTGCTAGGCATGGGAGAGGTAACTGATGGTACTTCTGTATGTATCTTTTAGGCCAAAGTTTTGGGAAAATTTAACTAATCCCCTCTTTGGGACCCTTCCTCCGCCTTCCGAATCATCAGAGGTGAGTTCCATCCAAACAAAGTGAAGGGAGTTATGGACTTCTCAGAAATGGTTTCTAAGTGATGTGTGTGGCTGTTCCCTCTGCTTGCAGCTTTCTATGATCAAGTTGGTTAAACACAGGACATGAAGTGAATGTTTTCTGGCTTTGCAGAGACTGTACAGCCATGAACTGTACAGTACTTTTGGAATTCTCTGCTCTTAATTCACATGTCAGACAAAAATAGATGTTTCCTGACAGCTGTGGTGACACTCACTGGGTGGAATTTGTGCTGTCTGAAGTGTATCCATAGCTCAGGCTGGCTGGTATCACAGAGGAATCGATCAGGTTCTTGTTATTCTTCCTTTCTGTGGGAGTTTTTCTATTCATTCTGAAGGCCCAGTGCTCTCAGAGTTTGAACTCTGCTCTGAACACAGCATTCTATCCTTACTGTCACCAGTCCATGGTCAAATGACATAACTATTGTTATTGTGGGAGAAACAAGTCTCCTGCACAACTGGAGTATTAGTCATCCCAAGTGATAGGGATAAAGCAGAATTCCACTTACTCTTCAGAGCTCAGATTTTGCTTTTTTTTTGTCTTTATAGCTCAGTGTCTTGGATACCTGTGCCTTAATCATGAAAATTATCTGTTTGGAGATCTACTATGTTGTCAAGTGAGTCTTTGGGAGTTTCTCCCTCATCCCTGTACTTTTTAATTGTCTAAACTCTGTGTGTTAACTCTTGACAGAAAGTGGGCTTTGAGGGACAAAACACATGTAATCCTGTGAAAATGTGGGAGTAATTTATGAACACATTGCAAACATGCATTTCAGAATCTTGCAATCACTAGTTGCAGAAAGATATTAGTCTTTTTGCAACCTTTAGGTGAGAATGTATTAGTATTTTCCTTGTATCCTAGAATGAGAATATACAGTGTTTGTTAAAACTAGTTGTCAGCTAAGCTAACTAAACCTTCTGTATTGGTTGCTGAATCACATTTAGTAGTTTTCTCCCACTTGATTTGTTTTCCTGAACATAACTGACATTGAATATGTTGAAGAGTTAGGATTAACTAAAATCTCTGCTTAAAAAAAAAATCATAGATTTTCTTCAGAGATCATGTTTTTCCTTCACATTTGATGCAAAAAGTGGGATTCCCTGCACAGGTCTAATATGTGGAAAACCCTTCACTTGCAAGCTGTGTCCCTGAATCTCAGAAGAAGTGTATTTTCTGACCCAAGAATAAATGAAGATAAACTTCTCCTCTTGATTTGGTCAGGGGCTCTCTGGATCAGTCCCTGAAAGACACGCTGAAGAACTTCTCCACCAAAAAGCGCTTTGCCTACTGGTCAGAGTACGTGAAGTCACTGGCACAACACGTGGCAGAGACCGAGGGCACCAGCTGTGCCTCTGTGACAGAGTATCAGATGCTCATCTCGGCCTGGAGGATGCTGCTCATCATCTCCACAAGCCATGTAAGGGCTGCCTCTTGCCTGGCATGACAACCTGATACTAACATTTTGAATAATTCAGCGTCAACAGCTAAGAGTTCACTGGTTTTCCTTTCAGTTTTGCAGTATATGTGATTTCAACACACGTTGGCACGAGCGTGGCACAAGAGGTTAGAGTGGGTGGTGTTCTGCTGTTTGATCAAAATGAGCACATTGTCTGTCTGAGCAGAGGAGGGAGGTAGTAAATAATTTTTAGAGCAATTCTCAGTAATTAGGTAATGCTGAAGAGCTTTTCCTGAGTCAAGTGAGGCAGAGATGCACCATTAGGGAATTAATCATTGCTGACTTCTTGCCCATGGTTAATGAAAAACTTCAGTGATTTCTGTAAAACTCATCAGCTGCAAAATTTGGGGAGTTCTAAAAGTGATAGATTGAAACAGTGAACTGATGTTAGGCTGCTAAGAAGATGCATCTTTTATTGTGCTTGTTTGATTTTTCTCTTTGGATCTAGGCGGATATCATGCACCTGACTGATTCTGCAGTTCATGAGCAGTTGTTTCTGGACGTGCTAAATGGCACCAAGGTTTTGGTAGGTGCTGCTTTCTATCAGCTCTTTCATTTTCTAATTGTTCATCTTCTTTGTATTATGAGGGGTTCTATTTCTGCAGTTGCTTGCTGTCATAGAGCTTTTTAGACCTGTGAAATTGGGCTGAAACAAAGTGTCTCTTCCTGAACTGATGAGCTGCTTATAAATCTTTATTTTGCATGTGTCATTCTTGTCATCACTGAGTGGACCTGTGAGGGTCCTGGCTCTGGCCCCCTCAGTGCTGCTGAAGAACAAACCTGGTCATTTGGTGGCTGTGCTTGGGCTGAGCATTCCTGGGCTGAGAATTTCTGAAGTGTTCTTACATATTGCAGCTGTAACTCTTGCAGTATTTCTCCTTAGCTCCAGGTTCCCATGTCAGTGGCCTGCCTGCAGCTGGGCTCTATGCTGTGTACCCTTCTTCTGATCCTGCTCAAACAGTGGAAGAGGTGGGTATTTTGTTTGGTTAATTTTTAGTCACTGCTGGAAGTAAAAACTTGGGAGGTTATGTTTAAGTCTTGCTCTAGAGAGATGCCTGTAGTGATCTGGGGAGGAAACTTAAGCCTTCTCATAGAATTTTCTTTTGGGATGTAAAATGTTCCTAGGTTGTTGTTGAAATTCTGTGGAATCTCTAGTAGCCAATACAGTTTATGGTTTGGCTTTCTGCTTGCTGGTGAAAAGTATCAAAAGAGCTTTTGTGATGGTTAGTCCTGCATTCTCACTCTCATTCTCACAGTGAAGGGAAAATGCATTCTCTCGTTCTGTGGAATGTCTTTAGTGAGATCCAGGTGGTGACTTAAACTTTACCTTGGAAGAACTGCTTTTATTTGTGTGGATCATGTAACTTATGATCCACACAGCTCAGTCAAGCCAGTATATTTATTGAGGGATCTTGTCTAATCTGAAGAGCTCTCCCTTTTTGTTGTCAGCGAGTTGAGTTCTGTGGATAAAATCATAAACTCCTTGACGCAGATTCTGGAGGGAGTGCTACAGGCAGATCAGCAGATGATGGAGAAAACCAAAGCCAAAGTGTTCTCAGCTCTTATCACTGTCCTGCAAATGAAGGAGATGAAAGGTGAGGTGGTGCATGTGCAGGGATGAGCACACCCTGCACCCAGTGTGTCCAAGAGGAACATGTGTGTGGTGCTGATGGGAATGCAGGGTGCTGAAGGGAGTCACCAACCTGTGGGACTTTTCTCCTTTTTTCTTCCTTACTTTAGCTAGTTTTGGAAAGAGATGAGGTTTATCATTCACATTTTGTCTGTGTCTTCTCTTGTCTTTCCCTGACAGTCACCTCTGTGTTTGATCAGTTTGGTTCCCATGTGATTTTGGAAATACCTCAGTGGGTGTGGGAGGAACACCTTGGTCAGGCTCTCTCACAGAAGGAATGAATTTCTAGTTAGACCCAAACACTAGAAAGGGTTTGTACATTTTGTTACAAAATGACATGTTTCTGGCATTGGAGTAGCACTTGAAGACCCTCAGTGGAATCTGAGCAGTATTTCCCTGTACAGCACATACAAAAGCACTGTGATGAGAAGTCTCAGCTTGTCTTGTGTATTCCTTGTCCCACTGCTTGGGCCCTGCAAGCCCACATGTTTTGGAAAATAGATAGAAAGTGGAAGGTTGGGTTATTTTTAATTGTTTTTCTTTGCTGTTGAATTTGAGTTTGTAGTCGTGCTGGTAAAAGGTGGTGCCATTTATTATAATGGTTTTGATAAGAATGTAATATTTATATGGACTCACAGAGCACAGACTGCACCCAATCTGCATGGGCCAATACCAGAAATCTGGAGCAATTGGTGGGAATTGCTATAAAGAGCAGTTATGGAATAATACATCCACAGTAGTGCTTGATTTGTGCTTTGACATGAGTTCGTATGACTTCTGGGTAAAACTACATGGTTTTGTTATCCAGATGACCATTTCATCCCTTATTATATCCTCCTAGACTCAGTCATCTGACTTAGTCACAGTTCATCACATTCTGTTTCGTAGGTTTTGAAATGAGAGCAGAATAAACACTTAACTCCAAGAAATGTGGCTCAGTGATGCTGTCAGTTAAACTGGAAACCTGAGTACAGGGACTGTGTGTTAACTGGTGTCTGTTGTGTGTGTCACAGTGAGTGACATCCCCCAGTACTCCCAGCTGGTGCTGAGTGTGTGTGAGACACTCCAGGATGAGGTCATTGCCCTGTTCGACCAGACTCGGCACAGCCTGACCTCGGGAGATGCTGCAGATGACAAGGACAGTATGGAGACGGACGATGCCTCCCGAGTGAAGCACAAAGACCAGCGAGATGGGGTAAAGGACCTGCTCCTCTGTTCTGCAGCCTGGTTTCTTCTCTCTAGGCAAAAGTTTCATGATGCTTGGAACAACTTTCCCTTGCGGCCTGATGCCTCCAGAGGAAGTGTCAGCAGTTTGTTTCAGAATCACTCCATGTCTTTTTGCTCATTTCAGTCTGGGAAATCAGCTGTTGCTGCCTCTCCTTCAGATCTAAAAAATATTGTCATGAGTGCTAATACAGCCACCAAGGGGTGTGCAGAGGGTAATGTGAGAGATAGCAGGGGCCTTAATTTATGATTCTGAGAATGACTGAAGTTTAGGTTGTGTTAGTAAATGCTTTTGAGATTTCTCTTGATACTCATGTCAGCCCTGTAACCCCTGTATCTGGTTCTCCTTGCCACTGAAGGTGTGTGTCCTGGGTCTGCATCTGGCCAAGGAGCTCTGTGAGGTGGATGAAGATGGAGACTACTGGCTGCAGATTACTAGGAAAGTCCCTGTGCTTCCTACTATCTTTGCTGCACTGGAGATCAGCCTGAGAGTTAAACAAAACCTTCACTTCACAGAGGCCTCTTTACATTTGCTGCTGACCTTAGCAAGGACTCAACAGGTGAGAGATGCAGAGGAGTGAGAGCACATGGCTGTACACTTTGAATAGGAGATGTATATTCATGAGTCTGTGATGCAGCTGAACAATGAGCTGTAGATAAAGGGGGTTTTTTTGGAAGCTGGGAAGCACTAGGTCCTGTATGTACACCTGCTTAGTGTACCTTGTTCTCCATAGTTTTCCCTGGCTCAGATGGAAAAGCTCGAGCCAGCCAGGGCAAACCTGTCATTTAGAGCAGGCACTTTTTCTGAATGGAAAAAGTTAAACCAGCATTGAATATTGGATCCTGTTTCCTCATTAGTTCTGATAAAGTGTTATTTATCTATTGCAAATTCAACTTGTGTGGGGCTTTAGATGAAAGCAAGGTTGTTCCAAAGCCCTTTGCAAAGATGAGGTACATACCAGAGCAGGTGATAAATGGGATTGAGAGTATAGTTATGCAGGTTAGATTTTTCTGTTGCTTTTCTTGATGTTGAACTTTTAACAGCATCAAAGTGCGTGTAGATGAAAGGTCTCTAAAAGGGCAGTGACAGTGCAAAGGACAGAAATACCTAAGCAAAACAAATCTCTTCAGTCTCAGGGAGGCAGATTCCAGCAGAAGTTTGTTCTGTGTCTTGTAGGGAGCAGCAGCAATGGCTGGAGCTGGTGTCACCCAGAGTGTCTGCCTGCCCCTCCTGAGCGTGTACCAGCTCAGCACAAACGGAGCCATTCAGGTGGGTGCTGCTTCCTTCCATGTGGGAATGTGCCCAGAGAGCTCCCCTTGGAGCCTTGTGGGCTGTGGCTGGAGCAGTGCCACCCCTAGAGACTGGAGGCTGCTGGAGTGGTGTGGAGGGAAATAAGTGGCTTGTTCTCGTGTGTGATCTGTTCAGACATCTGCCTCATCCCGAAAGTCTCTGGATGCCCCCTCCTGGCCTGGGGTCTATCGTCTCTCCATGTCCCTCATGGAACGCCTGCTCAAAACACTGAGATACAACTTCCTGACGGAAGCGCTGGACTTCGTGGGTGTCCATCAGGAGAGGATCCTTCAGGTGGGCCACAGACTCCCTCTGGGATGGTTTGCTTGGCTTCTCTGTCCCAGTGACAGTGGAAAGATGTCAGAAAACAGCATTGACAAAGAGGCTCCTGCCTCAGGAAGGGTCACAGGGGAAGTAACACGACAGTGGGAGAAGGAGGACAGAATGCACAAGCCATGCAGTCAGGTAGGGGTGACTGTTATGGTACCTATTAGAACTGGACAGTCCCATCTGCTCATCTCTTCACTCCTGGGGTTGTAACTTTGCTACAGATGTTTAATATGCCAACTCAAGAGTAGCAGAAGTGGGAGTTTGAGGGGAGCTCACTTTGTGGCCATGGCTCTGGAAAGAAAAGTACAGGAGCCGTTCTTGGAGGTGGCTTCAGCTCAGCCTGGCTCAGATAATGCTGTGGTGTCACTGCAGACTGCACCTTCAGCTTTTTCTTCTAGCAGAAGGAATGGGATTTTTGTGATTTATCTGTCGTGGCCTTGATTTCCTTCTGTCTCCTTTGCAGTGCCTGAATGCAGTACGGACAGTACAGAGCTTGGCCTGTCTGGAGGAGGCAGATCACACTGTTGGCTTCATTCTTCAGCTCTCAAATTTCACAAAGGAATGGCATTTCCACCTGCCACAGCTTATGAGGGACATGCAGGTAGGAACCAGGATATACATTGCCTTGGAGTGCAGGGATTTGGATGTCTTGTGAGAAAATGGCACTATATCACCTTTTTATTACTGCTCTTTTAATAGGAACTTCAGCTGAGATTATTTAAGTGTGTGTTCTATCAGTACCTTGTCTGAGTTGAGTGAGGAAATAAAGAGAAGTTATAGCTTGGGAAAATAACTTGGGGAATTCAGTGGCTTACCCTTAGTTCTTAGTGCCAGGTGATTCCAAGAAAATACTGAGAAACAGAGAGACTGCACGGATCCTTTATGATCACAGTGCTCTTTTATGGATCCTTTATGATCACAGTGCTCTGTTTAACTGGATTTTCCAGCTTCCACAAGTGGGTTTTGAGCTTTTAAGAGATTTCTCCCTGATCTTATTTATTTCAGGTGAATCTGTGTTACCTTTGTCAGGCCTGTACCTCCCTCCTGCACAGCCGCAAAATGCTCCAGCACTACCTGCAGGTGAGGATCCCAAACCAACTGTGAGTTCAGTGTTGCCCATCCTCCCTGTTGAAAGGCAGATGTTATTGAGTAACCAGACTCTTGGATATTGAATGGATTGTGGGTAATCCTGGTGGGAATTACTGACAGTCATCAACAGGTAGGATTTGCATTTCTCCAAGTGAAAAAAAAAGCGTGCTAAGAGTAGTCTGGAGTCTAAAAACCTCTGGGCAGAGTAAAGCCAGTCCTAGAGAACCAGCAGCCTGTGTTGAATGGTGCTGTTGTCCTTATACACTGCAGCAAGAGGCTGCATTGCTGTAGGACTCTGGAATGCCATTAATAAGCCACTGTTGCCCTGGTGTCCTTGATCTGATTTAATTTGTTCAAGGGACATAGTTCTTGTTCTTGGGACATCCTCAGATGCACGAGGTGGAGAAGATGCATTGCTGCTGCTGTGTTATTTCAGCGTGGCTCAGGCTTGGTGTGCCGATTATTGTTGTCCTAAAATTGTTGAACCTAAACAGCCTCTGCAGCTGCCTCCCTGCAATGCAGAGCCTCCCTAGTCCATGCCAAGCATAGATTCTCAGCTGGTGACAGACTTTGGGAGCCTTTTTTCCTCATTCCCTTTGTTCCCAACATTTTTTTCCCCTCAAATCATTTGTCTTAGTGCAAAATAACCGTGTCGGTGTTCAGGGCTTTCTTTTTTCTCTCTCTGCAGACAAAAAACGGCGATTCCCTTCCATCCAGTGTGACCCCCCGAGTGCAGCGGAACCCCCAGGCCTCCTCCAAACATCCCAGCCCCGAGTCAGAGGCAGCAGAGCAGAAGGCCCTGCTCACAGTGCAGTACAGCCTCCTGAAGATCCTCAGCAAGTCTCTTGCTGCCCTGCGCCACTTCACCCCCGATGTCTGCCAGATCCTCCTTGACCAGGTAGGGACAGAGGAGAGGTGCTGCTCCGTGAAGGGGGGAGATTCCAGCATTTCTAGGGAAGATCTGAGTCTGTGTAGTGAGGCACAGTATGTCCTTCTTGAGACAGTGACCCCTGTCTGATTCCTGCTGCACAGAGCAGGAAGGCAGGACACAAGGAATTCCCACTGGGAATCAGACACTGGTCAGTGTGAAAGGAAGGTTTGGCCAAGCTTTCATGGGATCTACACTACACTGTGTCTGTGTGACCTCACTGGAGCAGACAATAACCCAGTGGGTTTGTGCCCTCAGTACACCACTCTTCAGGAAAGAATGCCCTTGCTGTCCTCCCATTGTGGTGTGACCCAGTGGCTGGTCTCCAGGTTCAGAAAAGGAGGGTTTAATCCTTGACTCTGGCAGTGTCCTGCTGCTGACTGTTGGATAGGGAACTTCCTTCTCCTGTGCCTCTGTGGAAGCAGTCAGTGCCTTGGTGTGCCAGTGATGGGAGCTGTGTGAGCAGAGCTGTGGAGTCTGGTTGTGCAGTGCTGTACAGAACACTTCACTGCTCCATCTGTACACCTGAGACTTGTGAAATTATCACAGTGCTTCTATTTCTCCATATAAAAAGCGTAATGAGGGACTGGATATTCCTGTTCCTATGGCAACAAACATGCTCATGGCCTCGAGGGTCTCACACCTCTTTCTGTGTCTCCACAGTCACTGGACCTTGCTGAGTACAACGTGCTCTTTGTCTTGAGTTTCACCACACCAGCCTTCGACTCGGACGTTGCCCCTTCCTTTGGGACCCTCCTGGCCACAGTCAACGTGGCCCTGAACATGCTGGGAGAGGTACTGCCCCTTTCCTGTCTGGGAGCACAGCAGGTCCAGCAACCCCAGAGTGCTCCTTCAGCTCATACTTCGAAGAGCAGGAGTAGTTCTTTTTTATCTCCTGTCTCTAATGCCTGTCTTTTTCTCCCTCCAAGCTGGATAAGAAGAAGGAACCTTTCCCTCAGGCTGCAGGGCTGAATATGCAAGAGGGAACCAAAACCCTCAAGTAAGTTTCTAATTATTTGATGTAGTCACGGCAAATCAGCAGAACCCAGAGCTCCTCACATCAGAACTGAAGTTGAGAGGCATTTGTGTAGCTTCAGAGCTTCTCACTCTGAATCCAAGGACTTCAGGTAGCCCATCAGCAGCTCTCCAAAGCAAGCAGGGTTTTTTTGGGGGGAGGATGTGTGAAGTCATCCCATCATAAATCAACCACTGAAGATGCAAGTAAAGAGGTGTTTGATGGTACTTCTAAATCAGAGTTCCCTGCTGGCCACAGGAGTTTCTGGTCTGCAGAGCACAGCTTTTGGGTATGGCTGCTTGAGCAGAATGTGCACAGTAACACTATTCCCTCGTGTGTGTGTGTGAAGCCTTTCTATGAGCATTTGACCTGGGAGGTGTTGTGTGCTGACCTTTATCTGTGTTCTTTGCACAGGTCTCTGCTCATGTTTACAATGGAGAACTGTTTCTACCTGCTCATCTCCCAGGCCGTTCGGTACCTGCGGGACCCGGCCGTGCACCCCCGGGACAAGCAGCGGATGAAGCAGGAGCTCAGCTCAGAGCTGGTGAGCACCTTGTGCCGTCCTCTGTGTGGGGTCAGGGAGTCCTGTGGGAGAAGGTCACTTGTCTGTGGCTGCCCAGTAAACCCCAGCATGAATGAACAGCCTTGGGCTGCACATGCTGGCACGTTCCTGTGCCACGGGAAGCTGGTTTGGGGAGGGAGAGGGCGTGTGGTGGGAAGAAGCTCTGACCTGTTCCACACTTCTGATTGCAGAGCACGCTGCTCTCCAGCCTGTCTCGTTACTTCCGCCGGGGTGGTCCCTCTTCACCTGCCAGCGGGGTCCTTCCCTCTCCCCAAGGAAAGTCTGCCTCCAAGCTGGGTCCGGAGGGGCAGGAGCCCTTGTTCCAGCTCGTGCAGGCCTTTGTCCGGCACGTGCAGAGATAGATTCTGTCCTGGCCCTGCCTCCCTTTTCAGGACCTGCAGCGGAACGATTCATGTCCACCACAGAAGGCATCACCTTTGGCAGAGCTGGAACAAGGACTGGGAAGGGAGGGAGGCCAGGTGTGGGCAGTGGTGTCACCCGAGCAGTGGGATCCCATGAACTCTTGCCACCCAGGAGCAGAGTGAATGTAAGGAGAGCCCAAAGCGGCTCTCTGGTGACCAGCCCGCGTGCACAGCCTGCTCACTCCCTCTGCCAGAGCATCCTGCCTGGGTACAAGCACTGAACAGTCAAAACCTTTATTTTTATAGCTTGTACCTCAGCTGGGGACGCTGTGGCTGGATAGAGAGAGGAGACACTTTCTGCTGGGCATTAACTCTGCTCCTATCACAAGGTGCAATCTGCCTCTCCCGCACAGAGTCCAGCTAAGGCACACCAAGGGATCAGCCAGCAATTCAGAGACCATCTTTCTACTGCTATTTTTGTACTGAGTGGTTCAAGGCACGATGGTGTATGTGTGCTCACGCCTTCCCTTCACCCTGCAGTCTGTGTGTTGTGTGTGTTTCTGAAGAGCAAGGCCTCACTTAAGGTTTTTACGTCAAAATTCCATTGCTCCAGTCTTGCAGTTTTTTGTAACTGTGCCCTATTTATACTGATATTAAAACCTTTATAGACAGCAGCTGGGTTCGTGGGTTTGTGTTGGACACAGCAGCAGCCCTGCAGTGTCTGGGTGGTGGCTCTGCTGGGCTGAAGTCCCAGCAAAGGCTGTGGTTTGGGAGTGACAATCCAATGCTGTTTGAAATGGCTGTAATTAAAGGCTGATTCCCTCGGCTTCCCCACACCCACTCCCTTTCTCATACTGGGGAACTTGTAGGAGGTTTTAAATGAGCAGCACTATAAAATACTCCTCAGGGATGATTCACCCTGCACATCCCCTGCCTGTGCAGCACCAGGGAGGGCACAGGGTCACACTGGAAGGGACACTGTCTACACTGAAGGTGCATTGTGTGTTGTGGCTCTCGGGTAAGTCAACAAATCCTTTAAGGTTCTGAGGCTCAGTGATGGAGACATTAAGAGAAGGTCAGTAATTACTGCTTAAAATAAAGCCTGAAATCTAGAGACTTCTCTAAGGTAAAAAAATCAAATTTCAGTGTAGCTGTGAGCTAGTAACCTACTAGTTCTTTCCTAAAGAGACACTTAATTGCTTTACCAGCCAGAACCTTTTCAATCTCAATGGTTTTAAGAGACTGGAGTGAGAAAATGAGATTATCTTGCTTTGAGGTTTGGTTTTTTTTACCTTGTAAGCTTAAGTGCAGGCAATATTCTGGCACATTTGCTTTATCTAGTTTCACATGCCCTGAAGGCTTTGGAGAGATCTGAACTAGCTGGCTGGAGCAAAATGGTCTTAAAGTGGAAGGGAGAGGGGTTTGTTTACCTACCAAAACTGGAGGTGAGCTGCTCTGACAGTGAGGGAGGTGGTGACAGTCCTAAGCCTGGTGGTGGTTCCATGGGGAGGTAACTGTGGCCGTGGGGGGACTGAGTGTGGCCATGGAGAGTTGGAGGTAAAGATCTGTGCAGAGACAGCAAATGGGTGAGGGGAGCTGCAGGGAGGGGAAGCAAAGCTGGAATCTGGTACATCTGAATAGATTGTTACAGCAGTTATCCAGTTTCTGGATAACTCTGGTAGGGATCATTCCTTTTGTTACAGCTTTGGAAGGTACAAGGTGCTCATCACTTCACTGGTGTTTAACAAGGACGGATAGGAAGAGAATTTAGAGAGAAGTAATAGATTCTTTTAGATGTTTACTCAACACCAGAGTGAGTTTGTGGTGCTTGGCAGGAGCCTTTGGTGCCAGACAGAGCAGTTGATGCTGTTGGTTGCACCTGTTTCAGAGCCACAGCAGCATTTTAGTCCTGAGTTGTCCCTCAGCCACAGGGGGATGGATGCAGCCAAGGGGAGCTCCCACTGACATCTGCAGAGAAGCAGCACAAGTGTCACCTTCCTGTACAGGGGCAGGAGCAGCAATAGATTTTTCATGTGCTTTTTTTTCTACTGCAGAGGGAACAGAATTCCTTCTGGCTGCTCTGAGGGAAGAGACACCATTTTCTGCATCATTAAGCTGCTGCTGTTTTTGCTCAAACTGTTCTTCCTATTTAATGTACCAGGGAGAGGAATAACAGGGAAACACTGGCCTGAGGGAAAGGCACACATGCTGGAAGGTGGGAGGGAAATAGATAGGGGTTAGATCTCTAATAGATTATGGGAGTGGTAATCCTGGCAATTGGAAAACCAACTAAAACAGGAGCATATTTGATTTCCCTGTTCCCTTTCATTTAAGTAGAACAGGCGAGTGCTGTTGCTGCACTACAGAGCCTTTCAACAGCCTCTTCTCCCAGTTCTTCCCCAAGCTGGGTGTGAGGGACAAGGCTTTAGGATTTTAGATCAGCAGCAGATCTAGTTTCCATAACAACAACAAAAGTCTGTTAGATCTAGAATAGCACTTCAGTGTCTCAGCAGCTGAAGTCATCCTGTGCTCTATTTTTGCTTCAGGTGAAGGAGGAGCTGTTGTTTCTCAGAGCCCCTGAAGCTGTAGTACAACTGAGATGTGTCATCTGGCAGAGGAACAGCAAGACATTTCCAACCCTATGGCACGTTGGGAGTTTTGGGTGGGACAGGAAGAACTGGCAGCTTTGTTTTGCTTTTACCCCCAACTTCCAAGGCCGGGATAGCAGGAGGGCACTGCTCTCCCTTGAGCTGCTCCCTTTGCCTCCCTGCCTGTCCCCCTTTTTGCTGGAGAGCAGGGACAGCCCTGAGCCCACAGAAGATGCTGAGGCAGGAGGTCAGGCAGTTTGTTTATTGGCAAATAAGTGCTGAAACCCATGAGCCCCACAAACACAGGTGCTCAGTGCCCTGTTACATTAGAGTGGTCACGATACCATTGGGGAAAGTGCAAAAGATCAATAAACAAGCAAAGTTAGTTCTGACATACCCAGGGGAAGGTGGTGAACAGAGAGCTCGGTGCAGGTGAGTTTCTTTTCCATCCAGCTTGAGTGGAAAACCAGTGACACAGCAGTGGAAGTCCTTTGGGTGAGCTCTAGCTAAAAGTTAATTGCAGGATGAGCAGGCACACACACACCTGAGCTAAACCAGCACATCCCTCCAGGGCAGCCTGGGCTGTGGGGGGTGTGTGTGTGGCCAAGAGCAGCTCCTTGCTGGAGGTGACAGCAGGTGGGACTGTCCCTTTCTGCACTAGGTGCACCAAGTCTGTTCACTGCTGATATGGGAGGGGAAACATTCATTAAATCAGTGATTCAGGGTGAAAATAAAATCAGGCTAAAACATGCCTGGACAGACACACTGAAAGAAAAGCCTGGACAGTAACAGGGGCAGCAAAGCTGTAAAAAGGCTTGTAAACTTTGCAGTCCAAGAGCAACTTCTCGGAGGAAACGCAAGCGAGATGATGGTCCCTTGCACTGAGGTTTGGGGTTGGGCCCTATGGTACCAGGTTGGTCTCCACAAAGAAATCTTCCAGCTTCAGAGGACACGTGTAGGGAGGAGCCACCAGGCCCCAGGACAGTGTGGCTCTAGGCCAGCCCTGCCTTGCTGGTCTCCCACAGGTGGATGGGTTTAACAGGCTCCTGAAGCTTAACTGCAGCTTCCCTGCCTTACATGCTGGGACATGTCAGAGGGGGTGTGTGGGACACTTCCCCACTGGAGTGCTCAGTGGTTGGACTTGGGCAATTCTACTGTTGGAGAAGAGAGAGGAGGGGAGGGGCAGACAGGCACTAACCCACAGCAGACACAGGGAAGTGTAACTGGGACTCCGTGAGCAGCTGCTGAGGGACACAGCTCGCCCTGGGAAAGCCACTGTGAGGGACAAGACTGGGGAGGGAAGGGAAAATAATCAAGGAATCTTGTGCCATCAAGACTGACCTCAAAGCAGGCTGCACTGGTAGGTAACAAATTCAGTCTCGGGTGCCATCAGCCCTTTCCCAAAACCTCACCATAACAGTTTTACCACTTCTTTCCCACAATTCCCATATTAGCAATGGAGTGTCAACCCTGAAGAGAGCAATGGTCTCGGATGAAGAAATCCGCATTAGAAGTGCCAGGAGATGAGGGGTGTGTTCTGCTTGTACATTCTCCTTGGAAACATTTAACTCAACAGTTCCAAGTAAGTGACAGGAACTTTCCCTTTCTGGTTCCCTCTTTCCCCTATGAGCCAGTCTGGATCCATGCCTGGCAGGCTGTACACAGTGATCATCTGGGGAGAGAAGACAGCATTAGACAGGACCTTACTCTGCAGACAGAGCCAAGAAGTTCAGTCAGAGGGGGACTGAAAGAACAGTAGTTCCTGAAATTCATTTAACAGGCATCTGTGCCCTTTCCCTGGAGCTATCTGCAGCTTTAACACAAAATCTAAGGAGAGCTGCCCAGTGATGTCCCTGTTGCCTTTTCATTCTCCAAAGTGACTTAAGGCATTTTTACATGTTGCTGTGTCATCCCTTCTGAATACAGAAGTTCAGTCTAGAGAACAGAAGAGTTTGCAATTTGCTGAATTTCCTTTTTTTCTCAGCATGATGAGAGCAGGCCTCCAGCCAGCAGCTTATCCCATGGCTCTGGATTAGGCAGCTGTATTAGAGGGTCACAGTGAAGATATTGAGTATTGGGGTATTTTATTTTGGGTCCAGTTGGACTCCAACAGGAATCAAGGAGTTACTGGGGTGATGTTAAATATCAAATGACCATGAACACAACTCGCTGCAACTCAGTGGGTACCTGTGTCCAGGTGAAGACTCTATTAGTGCCATGAAGCAGGTTTTTAGAGGCAGGGGAAGTAACCAAAGGCCTGCTGAGCACACAACAGACTGGTGGGCAGTAACAGCCAAAACCAACACATGGGAAAGCCACCAACCTCATCTGCAAGGAGGGCCAGCTCGGTGCTGTCGGCGGCTTCGTAATCGTAGAGGACTCTGGCCTTCCGTGTCCCACTGGCAGGAGGCTTCACTTCGTTGGGGTTCAGCACACCCTCTGCCACCGTGTTGGGCACCCCAACAATTGTGGGCACAACTGGAATGGTAGGCACAGCAGGGAGCGTGGCAGCAGCGACAGCCGGGGAGGAAGGAGCAGGAGATGTGGAGTCTGCGTTGCCTACGAACGTGCCTGAAAATCTTCACAGGGGAGAAGAGAGCACAGTTCAGTGAGGCTCCAGGCTGGGGAACCACACAGAGCTCTTGCTTTCAGCAGTTACACTGCAGAGGTGATGATTGAGAGTCCCAGCCTGCAGCTGTAACAGATCCACACTGCCCTTCACGTGGGGACACACTCAGCTCTCAGGTGCTGAGACTGTGCAACGGGTGATATTTGTCTGCTTATTTTGACTCCAGTGCCCTGTTTCAGGACTGGCACCAACCTTGCAGAGGACCAGACTGAAGTGTGGCACTGGGCTGGGCAGGGGTTTGACTGAGTCCATTGCACTGTGTCCTTGCCCTGCTCTCACATGGTCTGTGTTACCTGTTCTGCCTGCTCGCTCTTCAGGAAAGGGATGGACATTGCTGCTGTTAAACTGGATGCCCAGCTTTGGCCCTTACTGGCCTTTGAGGCAAGTTCTCAGAGACCCCAGAGTGGCTGATGGGAGAGAGAGCCCTCAGAGCTCGTCCTGGCCAATGTGGTACTTACATTTCTCCTTTGGAGCTGCAGCATGGAAAAGAATGGAACAGGAGCAGTGAGTGATCACAGAGAGGCAACAGCCCCTCCTGGGTCAAGCCCCTGTGCTGGTGTGACAGTATCAGAGAGAATATCCCAGCCCACCCCAAGGGATGTGCAGCCAGTGGCACTGAATATGGAACATGGAATTTGGAATCCGTTACTGCTGCAGCCGAGCACGCTCAGGCTCATTGCCTGGCAACAGGAATTTGACTCCCATGTGATTTAACTAATTTAGAGGAAGAATGTTCAAACCCCCATGGCCTTCATGCTTTGAGAGGAATGTATAAACCCCAGATGAATCCCCTGGCAAAGCCTGCTCCAAACACACCACCAGGACTGGCCACCACTCTGTAAACTCTGTCAGAGCTGGGAGGGGGCTTTAAAATTCTACCCAAGGTTATGAGACGTGGGAGGGGAAGGAGGGCTGAGCTGGAGTAATGAGATCAATAACCCTCAGAGAAGTAAAAGCAATGTCTTGTCTTACCTGCCCAGTTGCTTCTGCAGGTCCAGCATGAATTGGTAGCACTGAGCATAATAGTTGGTCTGAGACTCCACAAACTCGTGGAGACAGCGAAGGTGATTCACCTGGAGGGAAAAGGACCATCAGCTTGACTGTGTTTGGTTGCCAGGCACAGAAACTCTCCTGCTGCCCCTTCTACCCCCCAGAGAAGCAGACTCGTGCATGCCTGTGTGGCCACCCCACAGCTCCAGTCAGAGAACAAAGTTTTCCTGGCCTGGAAGCATTTTGAGGGCTGCAGAACTGCAGAACCCACAGTGGCACTGCCTGTGCACACTCCAGTGTGGTTTTAGTTTGAACATTCCGGGTCTTAGGAGGATGTTGCTGTAGCATCTAAATTTACCACATCTTCTACCTCTGTTCCCAGTGCAGGGCTCCACCAGCCTCTTGGCACTCTTCTAGGAAGGAGCCAAGAGTCTCTGTATCCCCTGTGACCCCCCAGGGGCCCGGCAAGACTCACGTGTGTGCTGCTGATCCCCTCCAGCAGCAGACGGGTCACCTCTGCCTGGCGGTCGAACTCGGTCTGGGTGAGCCTCAGCTCGTGCTCCGCCTGCAAACAGGGGGGGGGCTCAGGCAGCACAAGGCAAGACCCCTGTCCCGCCTCTGCAACCCTCCCCAGCCCTCCACCACCCCCTCTTTTGGCACCCTCTGAGCGTCAGGCACAAGACACCCTGGGTTGGGATCCCAGAGGCCTCAGGCTGTATTTCAGCTTGATTCCTGCTTGATCCTACACCGGGTCGCTGCAGGTCATGGAATGGCAGCTCAAGACTGATGCATCCAGCTAGGAAGCTCCTGCTCCCACAAGACTAGAACATGAAGATGGAGAGGCTTTGTTAACCCTGAGGTATGTGGAAAGCCAGTCCCATGCCAGCACCAGTTTCTATCTCCCTCTTTCTGTGCCTGCAGGCATAGGAATGTGACAGCCTCCCTAAGCTTCTCCCTGGAAGTGCAATGGTTTCCTTTTTATCACCATGGAACAAAGGCTGAGGCCAGGCAGCATTTACCAGATTGCTGCTGCTAATTAAGTCTCTCTGCAATGGAGATGAACATCCAAGTCCAATTTCTACTCAAGGCTCTCCTTTGGAGCTACTTACTGCTTTAGAGCTAAGAGAACTGAACACCAGTGAACAGAAGGCAGCTCCACAGCAGGAATTGGGAATTCAGAGACAGACTGACACTGGAGACCCTTTTGACCAGCCACACAGAACATCTCTCCCCCACCAGCAAACAGTGCATTTACACTGGGGCAGTTCTGCAGTACCAGAACACCTGGGTGGATCCTGGCAGGAAGAGCTCCAGAAGTGCTGGAGCAGCCAAGTGCTCTAGTACAGCTCCCCCTCTCCTGCTGCTGGATGGTGACAAACAGGCCCACGTGTTCTGTCTAGCACAGTTCACTCCTTAACACCAGCCACCAGTTTCTTCTTGGGATGTGCTGTGATGGGTCACAGAGGAGTGATCCCCATTCAGCTCCAGCTCACTGGAAGGAGAACCCTTTTCCCTCCTCCAGGAGCGTGCAGCCATTGGAGAGCTGCCTGCCTTGCTGCAGTGGTTCCTTTTGCTGCTCTGGAAATGCCCTGATCATTCTGGCACAGGAGTGACATGTCTGGAATTGAGCCCAGAGGGCTGACCCAGCCAGGCTGACAGTCTCAGAGCAGAGGCCACATGGCTGGTGACCCCAGAGGAGACCCAGTATTCCCAGCAGGACAAGCTGGAGGGGCTGCTGGGGCCAGCACAGCTCTCGTCTGGTACCAGTGCTACCAGTACCAGTGCAGAGCCAGGCTGCAACAAAGAAATGCTTTGACTGTCTTTTAATCAGATTTGTCTATTTTAAGCTACAACTGATCTATTTTCTTCCATCCTCTGTATGAAGGGATTATTTAAAGGAGAAGGGGGAATGTAACAGGATACACCAGTGCAATGCCTCCAAAGCACCAAGAAATTCTTGCCCCAGTGGGCTGAGACTTCAGTATTCAAGCTATTCAGAACCTGTGCCAGGCAGACCCAGCTCCATTGGCACTGCCTGGGATTTGCCTCTCCCTGCCAGCTCTGAGCAGCTGCAGGATGTAGTTTCCTATAAAGCCAGCACTGGATGCTGCCCTGGGAGGTCCTTCCAGTCTTGTGCTTCTCCAAGACACGGAGAACTTTGATGTTTGCTGACATACTTTGGTCTATCCAAGCAGGATAGACCAAAGGGAGAGGATAGAGGAGCAGATCCTTGCATGGTGATAGCTGACTGCAGTCAGCTTGTTTGTTTGAGGGACTGAAAGGTTTAAAGAACAGGAGGAGCTGGTTCAGGAACTGCCAGTCCAGTCTGCCAATGCCTTTGGAGCAAGGCAGGAACAGCTGCTCTCATGCACAGCAAGCAGGAATGTGCCATTCTGCCACTGCCACTTCAGGCTTCAGGCCAGTGTCTGCTGGGGGTATTCGAGGAGTGAAAGCCAACAGGATCCCAGAAGTGTCTCTGGAAGCTCTGTTCCATGCTGGAGCTCCACACAGAGCTCATCCTGGTCTCAGTCCACCACCAGCCCTCCATCCATCTTCATGGACAAGTCCCACTCCCCTTGCAGAGCCCAAGACCTGGAACTTTGGCTCTATGGACCCGCTCAGAAGGGTAAGTGCAGTTCACCCAGATAAAACCAACTCCAAACAGGCTCCAACCCTCCCAGACTGCCCTCCTGACAGAGCTGTGGCCTCCAGCAGCTGGGGCTGTGCACTCTGTCCTTGGTTCAGCTCTGCTTGGAGCTGCTGATCAGACCAGGGGCTCCCAGAGGCATGTGGAGAAGGGGGGGAGCAGGCAGGGCCTTGGCCACAGGAGCAGAGCTGAGTCCCACCTGGTGCATCACCTCTGCTCCTGCCACACAGGGCAGGGCTCTGAGCTGCCTTTTGCTGCACACAAACCTGGGAAGTCTCTCACACCAGGGACAGCCAACAGGCCCTGGGTAAGGCTCTTCTCAAGTGGACCCAGCCACACTGAACAGCGGGATCAGGACTGGGGCTGACAACAGCAACATCCCCTGATCCTGCCCGTGAGCAGGAAGGGTTCCACAGCACCCCTGGCCCCCAAACACCCCCAGCACACCCAGAAGGTTTGAGCACAATTCCAGCTGGGTACTTACTTTTTCCACCTCGTCGCTCCAAAGCTGCAGGGGCCACAGAGCAACAGGAAAGGACGTCAGTGTTGGAGACGTCGAGAGGCACTTGGCATTAACACCAGCAGGCAAGGATGCTCCATGGACACAGCAGGCCAACTCCAGGGACAAGCTAGCCCTTCACCCAGCAGCAGCTGCCACATCCATGCCCCTTCCCCTCATTCCTGCACCCTCGAGCTCAGTTTCACAATGGGAGAGCAAATCCACGTCACCAGAGCCAGGGCTGGTACAGTCACTGCATTCCATGGGCTCCAGAAAACAAGGATTTATAGCAGAGTCCTCTGCAGAGCAAGGGTCACTTTACTGAAGCTGCAGAGGTTGGTGTTGAAGGACACCCCTTCTCTTTGGATTGTGGGGAGGCATGTGAGGTGCTCGAGCCCATGGACAGGGAGCCGTGAGCTCTGGCCAGACAGAGCCTGGTGTTCCTCACCCACAGGTCCAGAGAGCTCAGATAAATGGGATAATCGAGGCAGTCTGCACTGCCAACAGGCCTGTTTAGTACAGCAAGGAGGAAACAAGGGCTGGATGCTGCCTCTGAGCCAGGCACAACATCCCACAACTCCTTCCTACTCCTCTCACCCATGGGGCACACTCAGGGCAGCTGCTCTTGGGATCTGGCCCCAGGACATGAAACAATGGACAACAGAAGTCACACACAGCACTGGGAAAGGGAGAGAGGAGGGAGAAAAACACATTGATCCTTCCCAGAGGTCCTCGGCTTGGCCTTTCCTCAGCAGACAACTATTGCCTCACTCCTGGCAACCTGAAATCCCCCTGGATTGACTGGGAGCCAGCAAGCAACACCCCACAGCAGTGGGGCCAGGGGAATGGCCTCTGTGGAGCTCAGCTTCACCCCTGGTGTCCCCTCTGCAGGCCAGGGAAGGTCACCAGAGCAGGGCTGAATTTGCAGTGGGGGCACCTGTGCTGGACATGGTGTCAGAGGGAGAACAGGCCCTGTTTGCACCCAGGCTGTCCCAGCTGAGCCTCGTTGAGGTTTGCTCACCAGTCCTCAGGTGCTGAGACAATTTCAGCAGCCAATATAAGGAGCACCTGCAGGACCTGCCTGCCCTGTTGAAGGCCTGAAGCAGGAAGGTGTCCTGTCAGGCTGCTGGGATTGCTGCCTGCTCTGGCTCCTGCCCCAGAACTGCAGCTCAGCTTCTGCTCCAAGGTATGTGGCCTGGCTGGCAACTGTTCTTATTTGAGCACAGCTATTGTGGTGGTCCCTTGGGGTTGTGGGTTGTCCCTGCTCAGTGCTCTGGGTGCTCAGGTGGGTGTTTGACCTTTAGGGGAATGTTTTGTTAGTGCAAATCAGGAACTGGTTCAAGTAAGGCCTGGGTCATTTCAGCCATGTGTAGGGACAAAAGCCCCTTCCCCTTCTCAGCCTAAGAGCTTCTACTCTGGAAGGAAGTGGTGGGAATATCCTGTAGGAAGCTGAGAAGCAGGTCCTGAACTGCTGCTCTGGCACAAGGCCTCTGCCAGCACATCCCCATGTCTTAGGAGCAAGGAAAAGCCTTCACTCTGGTCCCAAGTCTTCCTGTTCAGATGCTGTGGACAGTATTTAGGCCATGTCAGGTCCATTTAATCAGTGCAGCACCCACTGAATTTGTAGCCAGATTCCTCTTCTGTTGCCCTTGCTGTGCCACCTCCAGCTCTGACCCTGTAGTGCTCTGGGGCAGCCCAGCTTTGCTAGGATCTATCCCTGGGCTAAGGCACTGTGTGGCTACATTTTGGACAGCTCAGGGAGCAGAACTTGTGCATGATCTGCACTTGTCTTCCTCCCCCCCAGCTCAGGCCAGAGGAACCCTCTCTAAGGTACTCAATCTGTTTTTCTTGGAATCATTCCTAGGAATACAGAGCACAGCAGGTCTGAGAGAAAGGGATATTTGGGTTTACACAGCCCACTTACACCTTCTTACACAAAAACAAAAGGTCAGTGTGGGAGAGAGGAGAAATGACTCCTCAGCCTCCAACTTATACAAAACAAGGGAGGTGCTTTTCTCTTGGATCTAATTTCATCTGAGCCCTCCTGTTATGGAAGGGGGAAAAAAAATAAAAGCACTGTGTTGTCCACCTCTCCAGAAACTAACAACAGGAATTTAGAATCCAAATCAGAGCCCTGCTGAGGGTGTGTGGTCCAGGGGAGAGCTGAGCTGTTTGCTCCCCTGTAGTACCAAGCTGTTCCCTGGGGCACAAACAATCCCTCCCTCCAGAAAGGAGCTGAGCTCCAGAGGCAGGGGAGCAGCAGCCACTGCTCTGCACTGGCAGAGCACACTAAGACTGAATAACACAAGGACTCTGGCCTGGAAGAGAAGCAGAGCAACAGGATGAAGAGCTCCTACCTTGCTGCAGTGCCTGACCCCTTGGGATGAATGCTGGGATTAGAGAGCTTGCTGCAAAGCAGCTCTGCCTGCACCGGGAGCAGCCTGGGCTCAGCCAGTGTTTTGCTAATTAGAGATGCAAACTGTTATTCAGGTCATCCCTGCCAGTGCAGGGCTTCAGGGGGCCCTTTACCCACCAACTGCAGCCTCTGGAATAGTCTTGGAAGCCACAAGGCCTGTCACTGGCCGGGCCAGCACGTTTCTTACGGGCACTCCTGGTTGGAGGCCCTGCTGTGCAACCATCCAACATAATCCACTGCTCAAGGTCAGCACTGGCTGCTTTCCTGGAGCCCTGCTCTAACTGCCCAGTGCCTCTGATGAGGGAGCACTGAAATAGGCAGAGACATCCCAGGGCTGACACTTGCCAGCTAAAAACCTCTCAAAATCTATTTTTCCTGCTGTGTTACTGTACTTGGCACCTGTTCCCCAGAACAGCTTTGCAATACAGCAAAAGCAGATCCAGTTGCAGTTTGGTGAGGGCTGGAATGTCCAACTGAGGATCTGGGCACTCCACAAGATGCCAGTGCACATTTGTACAAATTCTTGTCTTCAGGTCTGCTTTAGCCTTGGGGAATGGCCAGGATACCCTGGTCTATCCAGAGGCAGGGAAAGCCCAGTCTCTCTCCTCTGATTCTTCTAAAGCTTAATCGCAGTCCATTATCACACTGCCCTTGGAACAGACCTTCCCAAGGGAGAAGCCAGAGCCACAGGCTGGCTGTGAGCTGCTGCACTAGGAAAGGAGAGAACTGAGCAGTTTCTACAGCATCACCACTATCAGCTTCTTCCTCAGGGCTCTCACCACTGAGCCTGTTACCGATGGAAATTGTTTTCTAGGTGTTGTGCAAAGCTAGTTCTGATCCCAGCATCACTCTCCAAGAAGGTCAGGACAGATCCCCCTGGGAACTAACACTGATGCTATCAGCTCAGACACACCTTTTTCTCCAAAAGGGATGGGTTTTCCATTAACCAAATCCAGCTTGTTTCCATGATGGTTTTTGTTTTCGAGAAGGCTGGGCTGCCCTTTTTTGTATCCACAGATCCCACTCCCACATTATTCTATTACCAGGCATCAGTGTTGTTCTGAATGCTAGTTAGGAAGCAAGATGAGCAGTTTTCAACATTTTAACGAGAAATGTGACATTGTGCAACGGGGAGCCATGAACACACAGCAGGGGCAGCCAATTGCTTGGCCACAACCACTCAGTGCAGCAGAGCAGAGATGCCACGGGCTGTTCACCCGCCCCGGCACATCTGGCCGTGTAACAGCTGCCAACAGACAGGCCCCAGGATGGAAGGGGGGGAAAAATTACCTCTATTTGCAGAATAGACAAGCCTGCACTGTCAGCCTGAAGTGTTAATGACACTGGTGGCAGAGATTCCTCCACCTTTGCTTCTCTTGGCCAGCTACAAAGCCTCTGACACCACAGCACAGACCAGGTGTGTGACACTGCAGTGTGCAGCTGGAACCACCCAGAAAGGCCAACCTTGGAGGCTTCTTCTTTTCAATTGCTCCCCTAGCAATAAAAACCAGTCAGCAGATTCCCACTAGAAATGTGGAAGAGCACTGGCAGGCTGGATTAGGAAGCAAACGAGGCAGCACCAAGGGCCAGACCCTGATCACACACCCCCACAGGGGTGACCTGAATCCTTGAGGTTGAGTCAGAGGAACCTGGGGCAGCCCATGTCACATTAAAATGTTGAAAACAGCAGAGCACTAGGTCTAAGTTGAAGTCAGGTAGAGAGAGGGGCAGGAAGAGGTCGGAGAGGCAACACCCAGGAGGAGACAGGAGGCAAATCTTACCGCTGAGGCGCTGGCGGAGAGCACGTAATTACGAGGTCTGGTTTCCTGAAAGTCAGGCACAGCCTGGGGGGGAATAGAGTGTCATGTACAAGGCACCAGAGGAGGCAACAGGAGTCAGTGGGCGATGGATGGAACAGGAGACTAAAAGCTTTTGTCCTGTCTGTGCTGGGAGCTGAGCTCAGGCTCTTGAGGTGGCAGGAGGGAGCTCTCCTGACGTCTGAGCAGTGGTGTGTGGAAGCCAGGCTTGAGCAGAGGAGGTGGACTGGCTCACACAGTCACACCTGGTACCTGAACAGCAGCTACTTCTACTGTTAGAAACTGTCCCTGTACTTAGAGCTCACACAGCAGCCTGCAGGCTCAGCCAAACCAGTTCTAGCCAAAGGCAGTGAGTGAGTTTTCATCCCAGAGGTCACAAAAACCTCCAAGCCACCTTCTCCATAGCTAAACCTCTGCCCTGGGGCAGGAAGACTTTAAGCCCTCTGGAGGTTTTCCTCATTGAGAATGCACTGGATTCACCCATCCCCACACAGGTGTGGGCTCACTAACTACCACATAACGTGGTATATTGAGCTAAGACAGGACTAGGCCTCCTCCTAGGATGACCTTTGGCTGTAGCATCACCTGAAGAGAGAATCCACCAAGCTGCCTTTTGTTGGGAATACTCAGGGCATCCTCCTGGTCAGCCCTTGCTGCACAGTGGCTGCTGTGCATGGCTGGCACAGTCCTGCTGGATCCCAGCTATGCTGTTAATCCTCTCAGATCCCACGTTTCCTCTCCCAGGTTAATCTCCCTGCAGTCACCCAGATCTGCTTATACCCACTGACCCAGTTTGCTGGGCCCTGAGCAGCCTGCAGGAACGAGTGACCAGTGTGTGCAAGAGCAGTCAGGCAGGCCCAACAAGAAGAGATTTTTTTTTTTTTTTATATGCCATTTAGGAGTTTTGGGGATGGCTGGAGGAAGGAATAAGGAGGAGCAATTCCTATTACAAGTCAAACTTGAATATGGGGAGAAAAATGCACCAGTGAGATTTGAGGCCAGCACAGCAGCCGGGCTGGGCTCCTCCCTGTGGGGAGAAGGGATGTGTCACAGATATAGCTGCTTATGCTTTTTTGTTTTAAAAGATTAGGAGCAACTGAAGAAACCTCTCCTCCCATTCCCTGGTCTCCAGGGAGTCCCAAAACTAGTCATAGCACATGGGATGAAGGAGGCAAGCTTCTCTTGTACTTCTGTGCACGGAGAAGTTGTATTTGCAAGCAGTGGTCAAAAGGGACCCACCTCCCTCCCCTTTCCACCCTTGTAAGAGCCTGGAGGATAGAACAGCACCACAACCAGATCATCCTGCCTGTCATTGTCTCTGGGCTGCCCTTCTGGGATTGGCCACCCAATCCCAGCTCCTCCTGCCTGGAGTTGGAGGAGCCCAAGGGGGTCTTTAGGGGAGCCCCTGCCTCTGTTGAGCACTGCTTGCAGGAGCGTGGATGGACTCAAGGGATGCTCCAGAGGGGCTGCAGGCAGCTGGGATCCTTCTGGAGCACCTTCCCAGGCAGCCACAGCCCTGACCACGCTCAGAACATGCTGCAGGGCCAGTCCCAATAGGACAAAGGAGATATGAATTTTCTTTTAAAAATGCGAAAGAGACAATGAGAGGTGTTGAAGGAAGAAAAAAACCACAGCACTGTTAGCACAGTCAATACTCACATCTCCCTCACACTGAGCAAATTACAAAGGAACAAAACAAAAAGGTTAGTAAACAAAACAGCATCAACAGGAAGGACAAAGCACAACGTCCGTGGGAAATGCACAAGCCCAGATGCTCCAACAGCAGCTCCCAGGTCTGGGCAGCAGCACTGGGAGTGTCATCACGAGACAGAAGCTGTGGGAACACCAGTTTGCACCACAGGGGGGAAGAGCAGCAAGAGAGGGGTGAGCTGGGATATTAGGGAATAGTTCAGCTTGGATGGGGAGGTGTGACACAGAGCTCCAGGCATGTTACAGGGGATGCTGTGGTCTAGTGATGAGTTAAGGTCCCTAGAGCAGGGGCAGCAGTTCTCCCCAGGGCTGGGAGCTTCCACTTTGTCCTCTGGCAGTCAGGGAGGCACCCAGAACCCTGAGACTTCATCTTTAAGCTAAGTTGGGGGAAAGATGGGTCCTCACAGAAGCAGCTGAGTTTGCTCTGCTGTTGTGTGATCTGTGTTTCAAAGCATAGAGTGGCTCAAACTTGGCTTGGGGAGAACACCCTGGAAAGCCTGGACTGGCTCTGCACCTGCCTGGGGCACCCCAGCAATTCCAGTGGGAAACCAAGTCTTTCTTTTCCAGCTACAGGGAAGTCCCTCACCCAGGGTGTGTGTGCAGGTGAGAGGCCTTGGGATTGCTTCCTGTAGGAAGCAAGGTAATGAGGGTGGAAAGGGAGGAAACACAGGGGGTATCTGAATTCCTGCTCTGATTTGAGTTTAAAGATAAATCAATGGCCACCAGTTCCTTGAGACTGGGGCACTGTCCCCTCCAGAAGGGGAATTGGGATCCCTGAATTTACCTTCAGAGGATCTGGGGGACCTGACTGATTACAGGAGGCTTTTTAAAAGGGCAGCTCCTACTTTTGTTCACAGCTTTCCTGTGTAGGCCTGAGCATTGTCAGACCTGCTGGTGGAATCTCCTGAGCTTGGCACAGCTTGCCCATCTGGCAGGGATGTAGTTAGAGCTGGAGGAAAGGGAAAACATGTGGGAACTGGTTATCCAGGGAGCTGCAAGGCCAGAGGCCCAGCTGAGCAGATGGCTAGAACAGAGGCTCATAGCAGGGCTCCTAGGCTGGTACCCCAGTGCACCCCAGAGACTGACTGACAAGGGTTGCTGCCCATTCTGACTGCACACATTTGCTAGTTGAGCTTGTGGCCCCAAGCAAGAAGCAGAAAACAGTCAGAGCACTACAGGATGACAATCTGCTTCATCCAGGGACCCCAGCAGTGCCCAGTGTAGTGACTCCCCCAAAGTCAGAAGGCTCTAGAGAACACCATGAACTGAGTGAGCAGAGAGGCTCAAGGAAGGACCTTGGTAGCCAGTCTGACCCTTACAGGCTCCTGCAGCATTCCTGCCTGGGGAAGACTGAGTTGGCAGAATCTTAACTGGTCTGACAGCCTGGGACTGCTGCAGAGCCCCAACATGCTTTTCCCTCATGCACCTCCCAGCTCAGCTCTCTCTTGCTTTCTTTGAGATCCTCAGGGAAAGTCAGCAAGTCCTCAGAAGAAGCAGCCTTTTAGTCAGTAGGACAAATCATCCAGCAACCCTGATCAGTCAGGAGGCAGGAGCCTGGGACAAGTACAAGTTTCCAGACTCTGGAAGCTCAGAACTGTTTGTTTCAGCAGCTCTCCCCAGGGAGGAGATCTTGGGAACAGGCATGTGGCTCCTGCTCCCAGTTCCCTTGCACACCAGACAAGGAATTCCCCCCACCCCTGCCTGCCAGAGGCAGGACATAGTAGGGCAACCTGATTTTTGACCGTGTGAGCCAAGCCCTGGGGCCAGAAGGGACAGAGAGGGGAAGAGTTACCGCTGCTTTTGCCTCGGCAGCTTTGGCCTTCTTCAACCTGGCCTTGCAGGCGTCCAGGTCCAGGCGGCGGTTCTGCAGGATCCTCCGCTCTTTCTGGAAGGGACAGAACTTGGGTAAGAGCAGACTGCCCAGGAGAAGGGTTGGGGAGGGAAGGGGACATGGTATCATCTAGGAATGGAATCTATTTCTCTGTCAAAAAATGCCAGGGAGAAAGAAGCAGTTGCTACGTTTATCTCCTTGAGGAGGAGTTTTGGGCCTGGCTGCCAGGGATACAGGATAACCTTCTGGAAACAGGGCAGCCTCTGGGTGGGTGGTGCCCACCAGCTGCAGGAGCTGGGAAATGAGTTACCTTCCTCATGCACATCAGCTGGCAATCCTTCTCTGCTGGAGAGGGAACTCTGAGCAGATCTAGGATTGGTATTCTCCCATCCTTGCATTCTTTAAGGGGGGAGGTGTGGAGTCATCCTTTCTCACAGGGAAAGAAAATGGGTTCTTCCAGCACTGTTTCCCTCTCCCCCTGCCCTCCTCAACTCCAGTGATGTGACAACCTCCCCCTTCCCTGCTTCCACACTCACAGAGATGGTTCTCCAGTCCCCTTCCAGGAAGTTTCGCAGTGGGGTCAGGAAGTTGATGGAGGCAGAGTGGATGAATTCCCGTTCTGCTGCACCCAAGCGCCTCTGGGTCTCTCCAACTTTTATCAAGGTCTTTCCTGCAATAACAGGAACCCTCAGCTCCAGGAGAAGCCCATGAATGTTGTGTTGGCTTCAGCCAACTCCCCCAGAGCCACGAGGCTCCTGTGTCCCTGCCTGGGTGAGGTGACCGTGCCTGTCCCACACCAGCTCCAGCCCTGACCACGGTCTGCCCTTGGCCTGAGGCCTCTTCTCACTGCTCCCAGGGCAGCTTTGATCTTATCCATCTGCTGAGGCACTTATGTCCTTTTACTGCTCTACCTGCTTGCACAGAATGATCCTTCTTTGCCTCATAAAACAGAGGCACAGGAACAGAGCAGCAAATTAAAAAGCACCAGAGCAGAAAACATGAGTTGATTAGGCAGTGTGGGGTATGGATGCAGTTACAGCTGCTCTGCCTGTAACAGGATTCAATATTGAACCACTATTGACCTGGAGAGAGAAACAAAGCTCGTGGCAGAGGCAAGGACAGCTGGAAGGGAAGGCTGGGTTTCTGTGCAGGTCTGCTGCTTAAAGAAGCCCAAAATTCCCCCAGGAAGAGACAACTACTAGGATTTAAGAACAGAAATATGTTCTGTGTGGTCAGGAAGGGGCCTGTTGAGGCTTGTAGCTAAGCACCAAACTGCCAAGTCTGTTTTCCTGTTCTCTTTTCTGCTGGAGAAAGATTTCCATGTCCACTTGCAGGATGCAGTGAGAGGATGGCTCTCCTGCTCAGTCTAGAGAAACTCTGTGTAGACACCAGCTTGGACTAAAAATATGCTCAAACTGGATAAATCTAAAGCTATTCATGGCAATTCCCTGTTCAGGCTGGTTTGGAAAGCCACAGAAACAGCCCAGAACAATTTCTATGTCCTGTAAGCAGTTCCATGAGCAGCCATGGATCTGTCTTTATTTCTTCTCTAGCTCTACCACAGTCGAGGACTGCCTTGGGAATGGGGAGACTCCTGCCCCTTTTCCCCTGGAGCAGGGAGCTTGGAAGTGAGGGAGCAGGTAAGACTTGATTCCCTACATGGTGTGCTGCATATGTCTTAACCCAAAGCAGCGTTAGGGATACTCTCCTGGGAAGGGATGAATTCCTAGGGCTTCTTAATTAGCCAGGCTGACTTACCATAAGGTGTCCCTGGCCCAAAGTCATTGGCTGCTTCTGTCATGTACTGTGCCAGCAGCTCCCCGTTGGTGACCCGGGAAGGCACCTTCCGGTCGAGCTTCTCGTACAGGAATTCTTCTACTCTGGCACCTGGAACAAGACACCATGGAGGCTGAAAGAGTGATCCCTGCAGTGGCATTCAGGGAATCCCAGCCCATGCAGTCCTCAGGGATGCACTGGTGACCCTTCCCTGTTCCTCAGGAGCACTGCCAGGCTGTGGTCACAGCCAGTCACCTCTCAGGGGCACGGAGAAGGAAAGACAGGCCCTGCAAAGACACATTTCTTCTTCCAACCCCCACAAACCCAATGCAACAGGGCTCTCTGCCAGAGGGCAGGTCTTTTAGCACTGAGCTGCAAGTGATATTTGTCCTTCAAGCCTTGGGAGAAGCTGGACTTACTGGGGTTTGGCTGTAGCAGGACCTCAGTCTGACGCAGGATCTTCTCTGTCCAGTTCTTTGTGCAGTCTGCCCTGGCCAGGAGGTTTTCAAAGTGGGCATCAAGTTCAGTCTTCTCAGCCTGGCCCAACTTTTCTTCAGTAAACTGCAGGAAGAAGGTAATCCTTAGGTCTGTCCTTCTAAAGCAGATTTACAGTGTGCTACAGAGCTAGTAAGGGACAGCAAAACTGCTGCTTCTGTCTTGTGTATTTATCTTAGAACAGAGCTAAAAAGTCTTCATGGTGTCATTCTTTGCTCCCAGGCACCTTCCAGGTGAAGAGGGCAAATTTTTGCCCAAAATTAGAACAAGCATTGAGCTAAAAATAGAGTCCAGGTTTGAGAGGTGTTCCAGAATAAGTAACTTTTAATGAGCCTGGTACAAAAATACTGTAGTTGTGAGGGATCTATTTAAATATGCACATGGCTTCCACTACTTCATGCAGGAGAGCAACAGACATCCTTCACATGAGGGAAGGAGTGATCTCCCTTCACCTCCCACTAACCACCTCTGTCCTGTGAACCCAAGGGGGTCAGGAATGCCACCACCACCTCACAAGTGAGGAGGCTCAAAGTCAGGATTTAGGAAAAAACAGCAAGTTACTCTTCCTCTATAACACACTCTGAAGCAAGGTATTGAAATGTGTGTTTAACTTCTCCCAGCACTCAGATTCACACTGGCAATGGACATTCCCTCCCTCTGCAATTCCATTTTGGTTTAAAATTAGCAGCAAGGGGAAGCAGGCTGTGCAAGTCTCCAGTGTTTTCATCCTGTGCAGTGACATCAGACAAGGTTTGTCAGTCTGGAGGTGCAGTGTCAGATGGCCTGGACACCCCCAATTGCTTCCTTGGGGGATTCCTGAGACAAAGGCCCATTGCCTCTCATCCCATCCCCATTTCCCACTTGTTCCTCTCAGTGAACCTGTCCAGCTTCAGTGTATTTTTAAGCACAATTTTCTGCTTTTGATGGAACCAGCATTGTGTTGGATCATCGCAAAAGACCCTTCAGTCAGCTGTGCCACTTGGGACCCTACAGAGGCTCCAGTTGTCCTTTGACCTTGTTGCTGGTCTCTGGAGCCACTGCTGAGTTACCAGAATGTGGTGATGTGCAATACTGGTACAGTCAGATGCCAAGAGATTAAAGCCTGGCTCAGCTCTTAGATGAAAATACAACTGTCTGATGTACCACTTGTACCTCTTCTCTGCTCCCCTCTCCCAGAGCTCAGCAATAGATGGGCCAAGATGTCCCTTTCATGGATCTAGTGTCTGCTGCCCCTGCTGAAAGGCTTTCTGGCCAGCTCTGTTCCTTTCCCATCCAGCACAAAGCTGGGAACCAAGTGAGATCAGGAGCAGGCTGGAGCAGGGGCAAACAGCCCTGGGGAGTCCTGTTACCAGCCCTGCCTGTCACCAGATGTCTGAGATACACAAGCCCTGCAGGTATGTTTACACAGTGACCTGTTTGGGCACAATTCAAGCTCCAGCCAGGGAAGTGCTTTGCCAGATGTGGGTGGTGACAGATCTGGAGCTGCAAGGACAGTCACACTCCCCCCTGCACTCCCTGCATAACCAGGCATGGCTTCATTGCTCTCTCTGCACCAGTAGCCCCTGGTTACTGGCATGTCATTTTAACTGGGTCTTGTCATGACCCCTGGGCACAGGTAAAAGCATATTCAAGGTGAGAGGGTGTTTGTATTGTTTTGTACCCGTGTCTGTGGTTGTGTTTGGGGGACACACACGATGTGTGAGCGGCTGTCGCTGCCTCCCCCTGTCCCCGCTGGGAGCCCAGGGCTGTTTTCAGACTCTGCCAGGCTGGGCTGAGTCACTGCCATGCAGCAAACTGGGACTTCCCAGGTATTTGGCACCAATTCTTGAGTCATCTGTTTGAGAGCTTTCTTAAACAAGCCAAGACTCTGATGCAAAACAGTCTCTCTCGCCCCCCTTTCCCAGACACCTCATCTCACTTTCAAGTCCATCTCTTGTTCCTGCAGTTTAGGCTCATCCTGCACCAGCATCTGCCCTGGAGCTGTCAAGCCTAAACCCAGTTTCTTATCAGCTGAAATTAGTCAGCTTCTTACAGCATTGCTGCAGTGTCAGATCACTGCTGAAGCCCTCCAGCACCTCCACAGTGCCACTGCCAGTGTCCTGAACCAGCTCTGGGCTCCTTTGCTTTATTCACAAGCAGCATCTTTGGCATCACTGTCCTCTGAGGATGTTTTGTGTAACCCACCCCTTCACCCAGCACAGGAGTCACAGCACAGCACTCAGCCAGGACTCAGAACTCAATTCTTATCTCAGGTCAGGCTCTGAAGCTGTTTGCCTTGCAAGAAGGCTGAGGGCAGCACCACTGCAAGCCTGGGGGCTCTGCCAGAACGGGAGGATGGGCAGGAATCTCAGTCACAGCCTCTGGCTCCAAAGGGTCAGGCCAGAAAACAAGCTCTTATTGAGGCTTTCTTTCAGTGTTGGGAAGCAGGGCATGAACATCAGGAAGCTGGTACAAGGGCATGGGAGGCTGTGACTCCACTTACACTTAATTCCCTCAGTGTCTCCCTGACCCCTGCCCGATGTGCTGAGGGCCAGCCCAGGCACTGCCATGGGCAGTTGGTACCTCACTGCAGGTTGCTGCAGTGTCTGCTCTCCCTCCAGCACACATCCCCCTCCTCCCCTGTGCGTGGGGAGTCGCTGATCCAGCTCAACTTGACCTCTAATGTGACTTTTCAGATCGATTAGAGAACCCACCCGACTTCACAGCACCAGTGGGAATGTGCTACCAGGTGCAGGGGAGACCAGGACCACCTCCTGCAGGAGCACCTTGCTGGAGAGCAGATGAAACTTCTCCTGGAAGCACAGCCAGCACAGGAGATTGCAGGTAAGTGCCACTGACCTATCCTAGGAGCTGGTTCTTGTCTGGGGCAAGTGGAAATCTGAGCTTTTAGGTCTCAGCTGCTGGTCCCCTCTTACCTAGCTGCCCAGTGAAAAGCAGGGTAAAACAGCAGGGATTTCTATTCCTAAGAATTTGTTTTCATAACACAGAAATTTCATTACACAGACACAAGATTTGTGTCCAAGATTTGAGGCCAAAAGGTGCAGAACAGATGAGATGATCATACACTCGTGGCTCCTGACCGTAAAAGTCAGATTTAGAGGATATTATATCTTGCTGCTCCTGCACTAGAGGCATTGCTGTGTTTTGCAGCAGATTGCAACAAATGGGAGTGTTATTTGGTTTTATCACATTGATTTACTTGGTGCAGATCCACTGGGAGATAGGCAGGGCCAGCAGAGCACAGGCAATGGCAGTGCTGAGGAGAACCTTCAGCTCCTCCACCCTGCTGTGGCAGAACTACTCCCATTTGTCTTCTACAACACGATGATTGGGTCAACAGCTCCTGCCCAGGATCTGCATCCTGGGATCACATGCCAGGTCACAGCTGAGAGGCTCAGGAAACATCCCTGCACTGACCCAGCAGAGCACTGGGAGCTGAGGGGGGATTAATAATGCAGGGCAGCCTTTTGTCAGTGCCACTCTCACTCTCCAGGAAGAGGAGAGAGTCGAGCTGCATTCCAGGACATCAATAATTCAGCCAAAGGTTGGGTTTCCTCTGGAAGGTTGGCTGGCCAGCAGGAACATGAGATGCATTATTGGGGCCCATGTGGGCAAAGAGGGTGACCCAGCAGGAGAGCAGCGCTTGGGCTACGGGCCCAAAAGAGCAAGGCAGTGCTGGACTGCAGTTAGGGCAGCTGCCTTGGGCATTCGCAGCCTGGGGAAAATCCCCTTCCCCCAAGAGAGCTGGTAGACACATGTCTGGGATGTCAGGAGGGTCAGTCACAAGTGCTGAGCTGGAGGGGTCCCTCTGCACTACAGGCACAGTATCAGACAGGCTGGGCCTACAGCCCTCTGACCTAAGGCCACCAGGATTGGGCTTTAAAATAGCACGTGTTGTTTGCTTTGCTGAAAGCATTAGCACCTTTCTCCGCTTAAAAGCGAGGGGAATAAAATCCCAGTGCTCCCACTGCGTTATGCCACCACCACAGCTGTTCTGCTGCACCAGCTGATGTGTGCCCCTTCCATCCCTCCTCCTCCATCTGGCCCAGGCCTGTGCACTGGGAGCTCTGACAGGGTGGCTGCAGCCCCCTTGCAGAGGATCTGGTGGCCCTTTTACCACTTGCAGGGTACCCATTTTTCCCAGCTGGACATTCCTTATAACTTTCCACCTTAAATAAGGAAGATCAAACCAGGGCCAGGAGTCTTGCACCAAGAATAGTCTCTTGTACCTGCCAGCAGATTTTGGCTGTTGGGTTTTCTGAAGCCTCCAAATAGCTCAAAATGCCCAGGCTACAGTAACACAGTAACATTTGCTCTTCCAGTGATCAGAGGCACAAGAGAATCAACTGAGGCAAATCTATCTCCCACTTGGTACAGGGCTGCAGTAGGAAAGAAGCCACAGCCACTCACTCAGCATCTAAAAACTACCTGAATTTCAACAACCCTGGACTAGATACAGAGTATTTGGCCACCAGGAGCCAGGAAAGCCAGGCTGGGAGCCAAGGGAAACTGTGCTAGAGGACAGAAGGAAGCCATTACCAGGACAGCTTGGTTAACTCATGAGCAAAGCATTTAGGAGAGGAAAAAAAACCAAAAAAAACACTGCGGTGGTGGGTTGACCTTGGCTGGACATCAGGTGACCACCAAGCTGCTCTATCAATTCCCTCCTCAGCAGAACAGGGGGGTTGAAAATAAGATGGCAAACTTCACAGGTCAAGATAAAGGCAGATTAATGAAGCAAAAGTTGTGTGTGGAAGCAAAGGAAACCAAAAGATTTAATTCTCTACTTCCCATCAGCAGGTGATGTCTGGCCACTTCCCAGAAGGGAAATGTTGTACATAATGAATGTTCCCCTTTCTAATTTCTCTTAGGTTTTACTGCTGAGCAGATGCCATATGGTCTGGAATACCCCTTTGGTCAGTTTGGGTCAGCTGTCCTGGCTGTGTCCTCTACCAAGATCTTGAACTTTTAAGGTGTAATGTCGGTAAGCAGAGGGTCTATTTTATCTATTAGTGAAATTGTCTATTTTACCACCAGAGTTCAGGGAGGTGGGGGAGTCTGTCAATCTGCAGGGGCTTCAGGGTAAAGTCAACCTCTAGTTGCTACAGTAATGACATTAGCAGTGGGATAAGCACCCACGAGCTGTACTCACACTTTCACCCAGAGCCATTTACAGCAGAACTGACAAAAGACAGACACCTACAATTATTTCCAGACCTCCTTGAGAGAGCCTGGCTTACAGCCTGTCTAGAAGAGAGACATCCAATGTGTTGCCACAGAGCTTCCTCTGCTGAGATTTGGGATAAGACCCACTCCCTGATAACTGGAAGGTGCAGCTGATCAAAGATAAAGGCCTTTCTTCAGTGAAGATGAAGAGTGACCTGTCTGAAGTCTGCCTGCAGGTGCTGCATCCCCTCTGAGGATCTGATGGCTGCAACTGGTAGTTCAAGCATCAGCACAGTACGTCCTCAGGTGAGATGCTGAATCCCACAAAAGCTCTATATCCTTGCAGCTGCCCAAACCTAGAACCTTGTTTCCCACTCCCAGGGTAGCAGAGCTTCCAACCCCAGCTTGAACAGTCTGTTTGCTTTTCTGAAGAGTACTGCTAACTGATGCCTGAGCTCTGAAGAGCCATGTAAAGGCAGCAGTGGGTTTTTGAGGTTTTTTTGTTGAGGTAGGTCAAGCCTAGTCCAAAATCCTTCACCCAGCCACCTACACTGGATTGTATTTGACAGGTTTCAAGCCAGGACTTCTCCTGCCCTGAGCCACCCCAGGGGTGTTGTGCTGACCATGCTCTGCCTCATTTCCCCCTCGCTGGGCCCTAATTCCAGTTGGAGTGAAGCTCTTGTGTGCTGGTCAGACAGCTCAGGCAGACAGCAGGAGCTAATGCTGTCTGAGTGGTACAGCACATAATGGCCAGTCCATTTATCTCCCAGTTGCTGCAGTTCCAGTAAAACATGACTTTGTTAAATGCCTGGAGCTGGAGAAAGCATCTCCAGCGCTACAGAAAACAGCTCTTTCTAGACAGGTCTTGCTCCTCTCCTAGAAGATCTGCAGTGCTAAGGAGTGCTACAAACCCAGACCTTGCTGCCCACAGACCTCAGCTGTGACTTGTGGCTCTGGGGGGAGACAGGGCAGAGCTCACTCACTCCAGGGCTCTGTGGGGACATGAACAGGCTGAATTCCCCCCAGCAATGACACTTCACAAAGTGGGTTTTTTCAGCCTCAGTGATCTCTTTCCTTCCAGCCTCCTCTCCTTACACCAACACCTGCACGCTGTCCACAAGCAGCAGCGCTCCTTCGGTTTCAAGAAATTACTACTGTAATTAGGCACATGAATATTCATGTACGAGCCAGTGGAGTAGGTGTAGAGGCAGAAGCCACGATTTATAAACGCCTCCTTGCTCTGGAATCACTGTGTGCAGACACTGTTCTCAGGCCTGTCTCCTTCCTACGCCTTGGAGCTAAAAAACACTTATCAGAGACTTACAATAAGGCTTCTAAACATGAGATTTCTTCACAGCCTTTCTTCTGCTACCAAGGTCATTTGCATGAGAACGGCATCTTTAAGCCTCCCATCTGCTCCTTGTTTTGCACCTGTAGTTAATATCTCCCTTTTTCATGGCATATGACTTGCTGGCACGGCACAGGAGGTGATATCTGCTTACAGGAGACCAGTTCCCAATAGAGCCGGAATTACTCCAGTGCACAGAAGGTCTGGAACGAGGCAGCTCTGCTCTGTTTGTTTACCAGCCCCCACACAAGAGGTGGAATGAGAAGCCCAGTCCCAGAGCCACCAGCTGGACTTCACTTTCCAGGCAGGATCCCAACCTGCCTCTCTCTCTTCTGCCCAACTAAAGAGCAGTTTTCCATTATTACGCCCAAGAGGTGGGTACACTCAGCAGCCCCATCTCACCACCTGCTGCTCAGGGGTACCCAAATCTCTCCACAGCTCCAGAAGGGTCACTTTGTCCACAAGCAGCTCCTGATCTCAAGTTTGTGAATCACAGAATATCGTGAATTGGAAGGGATCCACAAGAACCATCCAGTCCAACTCCTGGCCCTGCACAGGGCACCCCAACAATCCCACCTGTCCCTGTGAGCAGTGTCCAAACCCTCCTTGAGTTCTGGCAGCCTTGGGGCCATGACCATTGCCCTGAGGAGTCTGTTCAGTGCCCGACCACTCTTTTCCTGATATCTAGCCTGAACCTCCCCTGACACAGCTCCAGCCATTCCCTGGGATGATCCTGCTGCCACAGCAGCCCACAGAGACCCGACCTGCTCCATCTCAGCAGCTCCATCCCATCCCTTGAACAGCACAGTGTTTGCCAGGGCCTGAGGTCTCCTGCTCCTCCCGAGGGGCTGAAGAGCAGAGCAGCTCCAAGGGCACCCCCACCACACCCCCCCAGCGACAGGGAGCATTGCACAGAACCACAGATGGTTTGGGTTGGAAGAGAACTCTGGAGATCCCCCAGTCCAACCCCAAGGCAGCGGCACCTGGAGCAGGTGACACAGGAACCAGGTGAGTTTGGGATGTGTCCAGAAAGGGAGACTCCACGCCCTCCCTGGACATCCTGTTCCAGAGCTCTGCCAGCCTTTCCCGATGGGTGTGGGCACGGAAAACAGCAGCTGTGTGCGATATCGGCTTCTCTAAGAACAACCACCCTCAGGTACGGCGTCCGCCCGCACTCCTGTCCCTGCTGAGCATCATCCCCGGGGCTGTCCCCTTGGGACCCTGCCGGGGTGGTGCCTCTGCGAGTGATGCTCCGGGGGCTGTGGCTCAGCCAGACGGGCCCACCCAGCCCCGATCTCCCCCCCGCCCCCCCAGGCCCGGCCAAAGCCTGCCGGCCTCTGCCTGGGCGCTCACCCGCGGGTCTCCTGCTCCCCCCGCCCCCGCCTTGCCAGGGGACGCCCCCGCTCACCTGCAGGCGCGAAGAAGAAAACCCGCGGCGTCCACGCCAGTTCGTCTTTCGTTAATTCCATATCGGCCGCGGAGGCGCCCCGCGCGCCGCACCCCCGCTGTCACCGCGCCCGCCGCGCCCCGCCTTTAATAGGTCGCGCCCCGCGCCTGCTCAAAGAGGCGTTACACTGTGGGGCTCCCCCCGCGTCGCAGCGCAGGCGGGCGCGCCGCTTTAAGAGAGGGAACTGTCAGAGCGCCAATGGGCGCTCGCGCCGCGCGCCGCGCCGCCCCCTTCCCCCTCGCGCTCCGCCGCCGCATCCCCGAGCCGGGCGCGCTCCCTTGGCCGGGAGGCGCCTTGGGGGCGTGGCCTCACGGAGGCCCGCCTGCGGGGGGGCTGCGGCGCGGAGGGAAGGAGACGCTGCCCTTCCCGCGGCCATGGCGGGCGGCGGGGCCGCCGGCGGGCCCGCCCGGCCCGTGGGCCCGCGCACCCCCCGCAGCGGTGAGTGAGTGGGGCCCTCCTCCAGCCCTGCCCTGACCTGCCCGCCGGGCCGCACCATGGCTGGGGAAAGGGGGAAGGAAGGAGAGGGGGACCCCGGGTGGAGGGCAATGGGGTGCGGGGGTGGCCGCGGGGGATGCTCGGGGCGTGCGCGGGAATGGTGGGGTGCGTGGTGCTCGCGGGTGCGGTTGACGGGGCCCCGAGTGCTGCAGTGCAGGTCGGGGGGTCCCACGGGGCGTCCCCGCACCGGGGGTTTTTGGTAAATTGGGCGGCGGGGAATGCGCGGACGGAGCGGCTCCCGCGGTGCCGTCCCGGCGCGGTGACCCCGGGCTGTTTGCTGTGCCCGGGGTCTCTGGCACTTCGCTGTTCTCAGCTGTGCTGCGGCCGGAGCGTTGTGTTTAACCTTGTGGGGAGCCCGTGTCCAGTCCCCGCGCGCTCCCCCTGCCTTGGGACCATTCCCTGCTGTGCTCCCAGAGTGGGTTTTGGCAGTGGGGGGGCGAGGGGTTGTCGGGCAGGGGCAGGGGGTCGTCACACAGCTCTGGGGTCACACATCAGTGCTCTCTGTAGCTCTGCCCTTGAGCACATCCCTCCGGCCCAGCTCCTGGCAGAACTCTGAGTGAACTCCTGCTCAAACCCCCCTTGGCTGGTGCCTCTGAAGGAGGGCTGTGATGAACAGAAAGCAGAGTTTTGACAGTGAAAACGTGTGTTGTTATTTGTAATAATTGGGGTGGGTTTTTTATATGGAGACTGCAAACAAAGTCCCCCCAGCCATGTGCAGCCGGCTCTGGTGTGTGTAGAAACCTCTGGCAGGTATCAAATCCCAGCATGCTGCTGCTGCAGAGCAGTTTGGGAATGTGCCCCTGTGGTTGGTAGGAGAAGCAAAGGAATTGCTGCTGTCGGTGAGAAGATGGTTTAGATCTCCTGCTGGGCACTGCTGCTTCAAGTGACCCAGTGTGTGGTTTGTGAAGTGCAGTACAAGGAGGAGGGGCAGGCCTCGTGTGTCACTCACTCACCCAATTTTTCTCCTCTTCCCACAGGAGGAGGATTGCTGGATGAAGGCCAGCCCCAGGACTTGGAGCCAGATGTCAGAGAGAAGCTGGATTCCCTTGTGAGCAGCTCCCACAGCCCCCACAAGTGCCCTTCCCCTCGGCAGCTCCGGGAGGTGCCAAGGTCCCCGCGCAGACATGGCATTTAGGAGGACAGAGGGAATGTCCATCATGCAGGCCTTGGCCATGACTGTGGCAGAGATCCCCGTGTTTGTTTACACGACTTTTGGGCAGGTACAACAAAAGGCTTTCCCGTCAGAGTCCTTGGATTTGCTCTGTGGGGTTGTGAGGGATGGAGGCACAGTGGGGTGGTACTGGGGGTTTGTAATTTGAGGGTTTGGAAGAACTGCTGGGACAGTTTGGGCTGGTGGAAGAAAGTTGCTCAGGGTGGGCTTGGAGAGGGGAGAGAAGCTCTTCCCACATCCCTCCCTGGAACACCTGGGTTCAACCTCTCTCTTCAATCAGAGGTGCTAAAAAAAGACTTTTGTTTGAAAGAAGGGTAACACATTTCCCACTTGTAGCAATGCAACGCTTGGAGCAATAAAGCTCAGCTTTATAAAGCACGCCAGGGTTTCAGAGCTGGATTTGGGTAACCGGGATTGCATCTGCTACGGGCTGTGTGCAAATTTGGCAGCGTGTCGTGGTAAGACTAAGTTCTCCAGGTCCTGTCAAGATGATGCTCCGCAGTTTCTCTGCTGCTGAGTCTCAGTTGCGTGGCAGGCGCTGCCTGTGGGTGGCAGGGGAAAGCCAAGGTATCTCGTGTTTAACACTGTATTTTTTTTTTTCTTTAAAAAAAAAAAAAAAAAAGGTGGTGGAATTGGATTTTTCACTGTTGCTCTTTCCTATCTTTTGTGTTCAAAGTCTGTGTTCTCTCAGCTGAGACTCTCTCCAGGCCTGAGGAAGGTGCTCTTTGCCACAGCCCTCGGGACAGTTGCCTTGGCTCTCGCGGCTCATCAGCTGAAGCGCCGGCGCCGCCGGAAGAAGCAAATCGCTCCCGAGAAATGTGGATTTAAACCAGGAGGGATCACAGTGCCCATCCTGCCAACCAGAAGGGTCTCCTCTGTGAAGAAAGGTCGGCCTTGCACAAAGGGGAAATCCCCCAGTTCCTTCTGTGAGGGTGCTCAGGGAGGCACGGGAAGCTCCTGATGGGAAAGCAAAGGCATTTGTGTAGTGCTTCGATGCAGAATGAAATGAGAGGCCTGAAGCTCAGTGCCATGAACATAAGAGTTTGGGGAGGAAAGGGAGAGACCCTGAGCTCAAAGTCTTTGGGGACAAAAAGGTGGCACTGAGGTTTTCAACAAGGTTTGCAGTTCCTATACCCTTTCCTGCAGACAGCCTGTGGCTTTCCCTGATAATAATGACCAGGCACAGGGTGACCTGGTTGCATATTGATCTGGTGATGCCAATGTGATGTCTCATCCAGGGTCCTGTGCTGAGCTGAGGGGAGGGTGGCCTGGGCCAGGCTGGGGGGTCAGGAGTGTCTGTCCAGCTCTGGCTGGTGGCTCCTGGACCTTGGGCAGCTTCTTTACTTGCTTGATATTTGGAGTAAAACTGGCCAAAGTCCTCAGCAAAGCACTTTAGGGATTAAGGATTTGTTTTTTGAAGCGTATGAAAATCTTTAGGCGTTTTTAATAATAACCAAGGGAGCAATGTCTGTTCTCTGCCTGGCTGGAGGGAAGGTGGAGGAGGTTTTCCTTTGTTCTTTCTACTTGCCTCTTGCTATCCATAAGCAGTGAATTCATTCCTCAGCCTCAGTTTCCCACTGACAGCAGTTTTCTTAGTGTTTCATAGCGAAACAGAGCATAGAGAAGATCTATGACTTATTTTTAGGTATTGGATGCTGCTTTGCCCATTTGCAGTCACACTGGACAGGGTGATGTTCCCCTCCCTGTTCACAGCTCGAATCACCTGAGCCTAAAATCCTGTTTTTGTGTGACCTTCCCAACTGCAGGCTACTCCAGCAGAAGGGTCCAGAGTCCTGGCAGCAAGAGCAATGACACGCTCAGCGGGATTTCCTCCATTGAGCCCAGCAAACATTCCAGTTCCTCCCACAGCCTCGCCTCGGTAAGGACCTTCTTGGCAGGGCTGGGAGATGTGAGTGCACGGACCTGTAACGAGATCACCAAGTCCTTGGGCTTGTGCTGGCCAGTGGAAAATGCCAAAGCCTTTGGAGCAGAACAGGTTACAGTGTAATTGTAGGGCGGGTTCTGTCATTAACCTTGCACTGAGTGTCTGGAGTTCCCTGCGTGAAACCAGAGCAGCAATTTCCTGTGGCCAGGAACTCCAGGGAACATCCCAGTTCTTTGGCCAACAAGGAGCTGCAGGAGGGACTTCCCTGTGGGACATGGGCACAATTCCTTGGGGCTCTCTGTGACCCGCCGAAGGAGTGAGGTTGGGTTGTTGCTGGGTCTCACAGCAATGTTTGCTTCTTTGCTTCCCTCCATGGTGGAGGTTTGGTGGCCCAGCAGCCCCTGTGCCAGCACAGCCCCTCCTGTGCTGGGGCTGATCACAGGTTGCTTTGTTGTCAAAACCAAATTGACTACCAAAATCTGATAGCTCTGTTCAGGAAACAGCACAGGCTGAAAACACAGCCTTGTCGTTCTACCTCCTCCAAAGCCAAAAGCAGCCTATAAATACAGGTAATTCAGGCTTAGCCAGGCAGGAGAAGCCATCAGTGATTATATCCATCTCTTGTGAGATTCAAAACGGAAGTGTTTGTGGCTTCCAGACCTGTTTTACATCCCCATTGCTCAGAGCCTCACGTTCTCTTGGAGCAGCAGGGGCACAGGTGAAGTTCTGTGACGGTGAAACCCTCCCTTGTCATCACCCGGGCTTGGAGGCTGGTTGGCACTGCTGGGGAAGGAGAGGGGAAAAAATCACCCCTTGGAAGGGATCTGTTGGGCACCAGCACCCTCCAGGACGTGCAGCTATTGCTGTATTTAGTTAAAGCATCAAAAGTTGCCAAAATCTGTGCGGTCCCAAGCGTGTCTCCAGCAGGCGGCAGTGCTGGCACAGCCCTGCTCCAGCATTCCCTGGGGAACTGGGATGTGACGGGACTGTGTCAGCCAGGACCAGGCTCTGGCCTCTTTCCCCCTGCAGGGACTTTCACATACATTTAATTCCCCCACGGCTTCTCCATTCCCACACACACTGTCCCAGGTTTTGTACTGCTGAAGTCTGTTTCTCTTTAGATAAAAAGCTATCTAAATTCCTTTTTTCCACTGCTGGTGCCTGGGTGGGGATATTCCCACAGGGAGGGATCTGTTCCCATACCCCCTTCATTGTGTGGGAGCTGAGTCTGTGACACTGTTCTTACTGATTTCATGTTCCTTGATGGACAAACAGCTCATCCCTTGCACAGCTGCAGGTTTTACCTGTGGTCTCATCTGCTTCCTGGGGCTCCTCTCTGCCATCCAGTGCACTGATGATTTGCAATTCTGGATGTCAAAGGGATTTAGTAACACTCCACAGGGATCAGTCAGTGGAGGTGGGGCAAGAATTCATCTGTGAGCTGATTATTGCAGCTTTTTTCTAGTACCAGGCTCAAGTTTCTCTAAGCCACATGCAAACACTGATCACTGATAGTCTTGAACTCAGCACTGTTTTGGGTCAGACTTCAGGAGACATTGATGCCCTGGTGGGAAATTGGACAAAGCTGCCACTTTGCTGTGTGGATTGTAGTGCTCAGCCCTCCCTGGAGAGGGTTTGGTTCCAAAGAGAAGAGCGAGGATTCTCCTTGCCCTCTGGGGATTCCTCAGCTGTAAATTTGCTGAGAATCTGTTCCTTTATTTGGACTGTGGTTGTTTCCCCCCACTTCCAGTGGTTTTTGTACAGACAGCTGGGGCTGACATGAGCTTTCCATCAAAATCCTGGTGCCTTGGTAGGGATTGCTTTGGAGCTTTCCCAGGCTGTCACCTTCATCAGTGCTCTCCTGCTCTTGCTCATCATTGTACAGCTCAAGTTTCCTAATGAAGCTTCAGCATAAATTGGTTGGGAAGGTATTTCCCACACAACTTCCTGTGCTTTCAAAGGCACCATTGTGGTGCTGGGTGGAGAAGGGCAGGAATTCTCACCTTGCCTCCCCTCCTGAGCACGTCTCCCAAGCAGGGCGAGGGCAGTAACCCTTGACATCTCCTCCTTTCCAGGCAAGGGAGCACCAATACAGGGAAGCACAAGGGCAAACGTGGGGAAGGAAAGTGCCTTTTTGTTAAAATTGAACTGTTGGTGGTGTTTGTGTGGTCTTACCATGGCTACCTTTGGAGAGAATTCAGTTTGGTGCCCTCTGCTCCCTCCCTGCAGATGGTGGCTGTCAACTCCTCCAGTCCAACACCCGCAGGAATGTGGGAGGCCCAGGCAATGGGAGATGCTGGAGCCATTGGGGATGCCAGTGCAGAAAGCCTCTATGTTCAAGGTAAACAAGCACAAGGGGGACATCACCCTGGGGGAGTTGTGGGAGTAAGAAAAGGGTGGGAATTGACACAGAGCACCAGCAGCTCAATGTAGAGCTCTGACAGGAAGCTCTCTCATGTTCTCAAACTCAGTCATTTGTTAGTTATAAAAATCCCATCTTCTCCTAAAAATACATTTACCTCTTTTGTCAGTGAGTAATTTACTTCCAAAATACTGTTCTCGAGCAACAGGCCCATCTTGTGCAGAGAACAGCATTTTGGAAGTAACACAGCTGATGTTTTAACTGATTTGGGGATGTTCTCCTCAACTTTAATTAAAAAAAAACATACTGAGAAAGAAATACTTTTATCCTTTCAGGTGGGGAGAGATTTCCCTCTTTGCTGGTTTGTCTGAGTGAGCAAAGACTCATCCTGTATTTCTGTTCCCGAGTGGCCTGGCACTCTCACAGCTGGTATTTGGTTGCATTTTCAGGCATGGAGCTGTTTGAGGAGGCCCTGCAGAAATGGGAACAGGCACTGAGCATCAGGCAGAGGGACAGTGCCAGTACCAGCACCCCTGTGCCCTGGGACAGCAGGAAACAGCAGGAGAGCATATCTGAGAATATTTCAGAGGTAGGTGCCCACTGTTCCCTTGCAGTGGCCAGCTGGGGAACATGCTGAAAGGCCAGCCTGGGTGCTGGAAGGAGTAATTAGTGGGAGGTTAAAAGGACAGCAAATTAAGGGCAGAGTCAGGCCAGACTCTGTTTAAGAGCTGTCTGTATCTGCAGCTTCCTTATGCAATGGGGACTGGGTGTTTTTAATTTCTTTCTCTTTTTGATACGTCTCGCCCCCTCATTCCCCAGCTTTCCTACCCACCTTCCAGCCTCATGTCACTCACTGTCACTCGTGTCCTCCCATGGCAGAGCCTGTGGTAGGAAAAGGCTGGGATGAATTCAGCACTGCTTTGCCTGCCAGTGCTGTCTCTGTCATTTTTTAATGCATTTGAAAGTGGAGAACTTGACGGTCACTGTCACTTCCTGGGGATGAGTCAACTGGGATTTCTGGGAATTCCAGTATTTTAGGACAGCCACTTGCTGTCTTGGACTTGAGGATTATGCAGGGAAGACCTGGGATAAGAGGAGGTTCAACCTAGAATGGCTCAGTGACAGCCACAAAGCTAAAAAGAGCTGCTGTAGCTCAGGACTTTGGAAGTTGATGCACTCTCAAATCTCCAGTTCTCACTGGCAAAAAGTCTTCCCAGTCCCCTGTAAACAGGACGTGGAGTAGTAAGTCTATGGGACATTTGTCTTTTGTGCTGGATGATGTTTATCCAAATCAAATCTGGATTCTGCTGTTGTTGGCTCTCCTTGAAGAGTCCTGTAGGATTTCTAAAACTGCCTTAAAAACCAGTTGATTCCTTATCAAAATAGATTTTGTGCTTCTTGTTAATGCTTCTGTCTTCTGGGTGAGATACTCATGCAAACACAGGGGCTTGAAGGCAGGATACTGTGTAAGTCTTATTTTTCTCCCTTTTTTTTTTTCCTATCCTCCTGTGTTGCTCACAGCAAACTTTGCTTATGCCCAGCACCTTAATCCAAGGACTCTTACTCTGTTATCCAGTTATCCAGTTCTGGATACTCTGTCATATTCAACACAGGTTTCCTGATGGGAGTTCCTCTTGAAATTAGGCTAAAGTCACAAGTCAGGAGAATTAAGTGCTCTGTAACTCATTAAAATACCCGTTTTTCTGGATGGCAGGTTAAAGTTCTTTAGTTCTTTCTTCCTTTTTTAACAGGGAAACAAAATTGTGAAGCTCAAAAGCCAGAGGGTTTGAATAGGCTACATAGAAGCTTCTCTCCCCTGTGCATTATTAGCTGCATTGTAGGATTAATGACTCCTCTCTCTTTTTATTTTTAATCATTTAATCTGCAAACTGTAAATCCCATTTTTACTGAAAATTCCCTCCCGTATTTCGTGCTGTCAATCTGCCCCTGCCCAGCTGGCTAACTAAGGGTGGCATTTCTGTATGTTCAAGGAGGAGTCCCAGAAAAGGGAGTTTGCTGAGAAGCTGGAATCCCTCCTGCACCGAGCCTACCACCTCCAGGAAGAGTTTGGATCCTCACTCCCATCAGACAGCATCCTGCTGGATCTGGGTATGGCACCTGGGGTGGAGATGCATTAAAATGTCAGGGTTTTGTCTGGTTTTACATCTTTTCTGTAAGCCAGGCAATGGAGGAGTGACACAGGGCTGCTCGTGGGGGTGGGAGAGAGCACAGGAGCAGAGAGGAGTGGTAGTCCATGAACTCCAACACATCCAGGTTCTTTCCCTCCTCCAGAGAAGACTTTAATGCTCCCGTTGGCGGACGGATCGCTGCGGCTCCGGACGGACGATGAGGACAGCTCAGCTTCTGAGGATTCCTTCTTCTCTGCAGCAGAGGTGACTTCAGTGCCAGCTGTGTCACAGTCCAGTTGCTTGGAGGGAAGGCACAAAGGCAGCAGAGCCAAACACATCTGGGTAGAGGAAGATGATAAAACTCAGAGCAACAGCCCCAAGCTGGGGGTTCTTGATGGATGTTAGGAAAAGCTTTTTAATTAGGGGGGTGGTGCAGGCTGTTCCAACCAGCACTTCCATGTCATCTTCCTGTCTACTGTAGAAAACACGGTATAACAGCTAGGAAAGTATTGCCATCTAACATAAGGTGACTTGGCTGTGTAAATTTTAGGGGATATTGAGCTGTGTCAGAGCTGAGACAGCTTTTGGTGGGAAAAGAAATAGCTTTGCCTGAAATAATTGTCACTGAAAGACTTTTCTAGCTGAAGATTCTGTGATTCTACACAGCAGGTCTGTCTTGCTTGTGTGCGGTCTCTGAGTATTTGCAAATATTTAACAAGATCATTTTGCTCTCCCCGTGGCTCTTGCCACCTCTGCAGCTCTTTGACTCTCTCCCCTTTGAGGAAATGCCATTCCACCTCTCCAGGCCTGTGGCAGCATATGAAGAAGCCCTGCAGCTGGTGAAGGAAGGGAAGGTCGCCTGCCGGACGCTGAGGTGAGGGGCCAGCTTGTGTAGAGGCTCTTTTGGGCAGTGTCAGCACATCATTTGCCTTTGAGCAGCCCCATTACCAGAGAAACGGGGTCCTAAATTCACAGCATCCTTCCTGCTGGTTTGGACTTTCCAGGGAATTAGCCCCAGATTTTAGGCCATGCATGTTAAGAAAGAGTAATTGTCCCAGGAAATTAGGAATAGGAATGTGACTGTTCTGGGACACTGTTACAGGCATAACCCTGCACTGTAACAGCCTGGCAGAGGTGCTGTGGTTCCCCAGGGAGCTGGACAAAGGGAATGTGGTTTTTCCTTTCTCCTGTCCATAGACTGGGAATTCATTTTTTTTGGTTTTAGGGGACCAATAGTTGGTAGGAACACCAACATCAGGAGTACTGGAATTTATACAATCCTTCCCCTTTCCCTCTAGGACGGAGCTCCTCGGCTGCTACAGTGACCAGGATTTCCTGGCAAAGCTGCACTGTGTCAGGCAGGCATTCCAGGTGAGAACAGCTCCAGGCTCCTGGGTTTCCATGGCATGTGGCAGCATGTTCTCCTCCAGCCTGAACTCTTGTTGCTTAATTCTGTAATCCCATTCTGATCAGTATGATTTGGAAAAAGAGGGGATCCCCTGGTCCCTGTGCCCAACTGGAGTGATGGTTACATGGCCACTGATGCTGGTTTAGTTCTGGGAAGTTAAAGTTCGGGAAATTCAGAGTTGCCCAGAAGCTTTTACTCCCACTTATGAGCTTTCAAATGGGCTGGTGTCAGACCTCTGAGGTGGGGGAGCAAGGTTTCCTTCTTCCCACAGTCCTCTTCTGGCAGTGTATGGAGCCTGAACAGCAGCTTCCAGTATTCTTGACAATTCCAGTCTTTCAACCTAATTTTGAACTCGTGTCCTGGAGAGAGCAGTTTTGTTTTCTAGACTCCAGCTTATTCAAGGTTAACAACACTGGTGTGTGCAGCTTTGCACCGCTTCGAGTCCTGTCCTTTTCCTTCCTCCCAGCTCAGGATCTGTGTGGGAGAAGGTGCTCACACGACTTCTGTGTTCCCTCTGCAGGAGCTGCTGGAGGATGAAAGCAATCAACTGTTTTTTGGGGAGGTTGGGAAGCAGATGGTGATAGGACTGATGACAAAGGCTGAAAAGGTAGGAAGTTTGTGTAAGAACTAAGCTATGTCTTGAGCCGGGGGACACTTGTTCCTCCATCCCAGCCCAGAGTCTGTCCAGTGTGTTGGAAGAAGAAAATTTCATCTGCATGCTGGTGACTTTTGTGATGTTGATGAGAGCTCAAATTGGAGTAGTCAAACTTTGCTGAAATGTGCCCACAGCTGTTGTACCTTCTGAAGTGTTTTGTTTCTCTGCTCTCCCAGAATCCCAAAGCTTTCCTGGAAAGCTACGAGGAGATGCTGCGTTATGCACTGAGACAAGAGACCTGGCCGACTACTCAGCAGGAGCTGGAGGGAAGAGGGGTTGGTAAAGACATTATCTTTGCAGAGTTGCAGAGGAGTTGGAAGATAATTGTTGAGAGGTTGTGGACACCCCATTCCTGGAGGTGTTCAAGGCCAGGGCTGGATGGGGCTCTGAGTAACCTGGTCTAGTGGAAGGTGTCCCTGCCCATGGCAGGGGATGGAACTGGATGATCTTTAAGGTCCCTTCCAACCCAAACCATTCTGTGATTCTGTGGTAAATGGATATGTAGGAATGGCCTAGGAATGAAAGAGCTGAAATATGATTACATTGACTTCAGCTACGTTTTGTTGCTCCAAACCAAAAGCGTAAAGTCTCTTTTTTTTTTAAACCTGTTCCCTTTACAGACTGTTCTGCTCCCTTGACAGGTGGTGTGCATGAGTTTCTTTGATATTGTGCTGGACTTCATCCTCATGGATGCTTTTGAGGACCTGGAGAACCCGCCCTCCTCCGTGCTGGCCGTGCTGCGCAACCGCTGGCTCTCCGACAGCTTCAAGGAGACGGTGTGTGAAACAGGGAGTCCTTGTGCTGAGCCCTGAGATCTCAGTGACAGAGCTAGAAAAGAGCAAAACCTCGTCTGCTTTGGCTGGGCTGAATTCTCTCTTTGTAAATGCCATGCTTTCCTCGAGCTCTGAACAGCCATCTTCTGCTACATGGAAATTGTTCACAGGAAAGCCTTCCTTGTTTTGGAAGCATCTCGTTGGCAACAAGACTTTATTGCTCTGGGGCCCTTTATCAGTGATGCCATGGAGATGTTAAAAGATGACAACACATATTTTTATGAATGAGAGTAAGAGGATCAAAGTGTAGGGAAAGATACGTGTGTTAGCACGTGGCCATTCATTCTGGTGGTACCTCACCAGACACTGATGCTCAAATTGCAGTGATTCTCTCTAGTCCTGGCCCCCAGCTGCATATTTAAGTTTGATAGAGTGAGAATAAGATGGTTGGGAGGCACCTTTTAACAGCTGTCTGTTTACAGTGGATTGTGGGCTGTTGGGCAACTGTGTCAGATCATATTAGAAATTTAAAAAGCCCTTCGGCTTCTCTGGAATGGATCTGGAGTGGCTAAATCTGCTTCCAGTTTGCTTCACTTTTGTCATTTTAAGAGTTGTTGGCACAAAAGGGCCACTGCTTTGATGTTTTGACAGCAATGTGTTGGTAAACTTTAGGGTTTTTTAATATAATCCCAGTAACTGATAGTCTTTGTTTATTGTAGGCTCTGGCAACTGCCTGCTGGTCAGTTCTGAAAGCAAAAAGGAGGCTTCTGATGGTAAGCAAAATGAATTAAAAGGGAAAGAATCTAATGTATTTGAAGGTGAAAGGAGAACACCCAGATCTTGACAAAATATAAAATCTTAAGTGGTAGAAGACTGAACTGAGTCACATTCTTTGTGATGCTTTAGAGCACTGGGGTCCTGTTGTCACTGCTCCACTGCCATGCCAGTATTTTACTCTGTCAGATGGAGTTTATTCTCCCTTTTTCTTAATGTGAGCAAGAAAGGTTCACATTCTCCACTTCTTCTCTCCCCAGCACTGATCCTGACTAGTTATTACTTGATGAGTTTAACTTAAATCTGTGACTTTCTGAAGTATCACAGTGGATGAGTTCATAGACCTGGGGAACAGGAAGCTGCAACTTCACAACTTCAGTTCTGCCACAGGATCTGTGGCCTCTGGCAGGTTTTCAGCTCGATCCCACAGCCAGCTGGTACCACAGCTCACCCTGTGAGGTGGCACAAAGAGAAGTGAGAGTGTTGGAAGCTAAGCTGGTGTTGTCCTGCAGTAGCTCTGTTTTGGATATTTACATCTCCTTCCCTGGCTTGGGCTGGAGATTTTAAATAGAGGCTATAAAGACTGGCTGGTGGTTGCTTTTCATTTTCTTCTCTTTATTTTGCTCCTGAAATAGTAGTTTAAAAACATGAAGATAGTAATCCTTCAGGGGATCTAAAAGATAAATTTAGTTCTGCAGGAAGAGATGTTCCTAATAGCTCTGAACTTCACTTACTGAAGTTACTTCAGTTACTGAAGTTCAGTGCTTTCTGGCAGGGAGTTTGGTAGCTGATATGGAATAAGCTGCTAATTCTGTCTGAGAATGAAGACCAACCAATTCTTGCCTTCCCTGTGGCAGGTACCAGATGGCTTTATCTCTCATTTCTACTCCGTATCGGAGCATGTCAGTCCTGTTCTAGCCTTTGGTTTTCTGGGGCCCAAGCAGCAGCTCTCTGAAGTCTGCAGTTTCTTCAAGGTAAGGTGGCTTTTCTTTACCTGGGCTGTGTGGGACTCCTGTCTGCTGGCTTAGAGCTGCAGGTGTGTGTTCTTGGTGACTGATGTGGCATTAAGAAACTCGGCTCTGTACAAAAGCCTTTTGAAAGTCACTTGGTTTTGAGATGCAGATTGCTGAATTGAGATTGATAAGGATTCCCAGCAGAATTTACTATAGCTGACAGCAAAACTGTGTGATGAGATCAATTTATATCATCAGTATTGGAAAAGATTGTGGTTGCATATGCTGAAAGAATATTTTGTCTAAGAGTGCAGGGGATCTTACAAGTTTTGTATTTGATCTTAAAGCCTGAATTGTCTTGTTCTGGTTGATAGTGTTAGGAGACGTGAGACATGAGAACGTGTTGCATCCATTAAATGTTTGCATGGATATTGCCATGGCCATCAGCATTGCTTTCCTGGCTTCAGGAGCTCTGCTGTCCTGTTCCAGGGGCATGAGGGGATCTATCCACCAGAGTAATCCCCAGCCCGATGCAGGTCTTTGCTTGGATGGCAGATGTGCAGAATTCCTTATGGGGTTCTCTGCTTGCTGCAGTCCAGGCAGCCGGTGCTGGCAGGTGGAAGGAGGTCCCCTGACTGTAAACCTTCCCTTTTTTTTTGCAGCATCAGATAGTGCAGTATCTGAAGGACATGTTTGATTTCGACAACGTGAGGTACACGACGGTGCAGCTGCTGGCAGAAGACATTCTGCAGCTGTCGCGGCGGCGCAGCGAGATCCTCCTGGGATACCTGGGCACCGAGAGCTCCCCGGAGATGAACGGCACGCTCCCTGGGGAAACAGAGCCACTCAAGGAGGAGCTCATCTGATGTCAGGGGAGGAAAACACTTTTTGTACAAGGACCTTTTTTCCCCCCAGAGGTGGATAAAACTACCTGCAGCATGCAGCGGTGGCAGCAAGACTGTCTCAACACACCTGGCGGGACCTTCTGCTTTTTGTAGCCAGTAGTGTTTGCTGGGATGGATCCGGGACCACTTGCCAGCTTATGGTTTGAATTTCTTCTTTGTTCCACCTTCCTGTTCTTTTTATTATTATTACTTTTAATGTGTCATATATACATTGTGTCCTGAACTGCCCGGGCCCAGATTTTTGCCCATTCTCTTGAATAGGGCAAATACACGTTCCTGTTTTGCCTGTGTGTGTTTTCTGGGAGGTAATTCCTGATGTTTACGGTGTGGGAACAGGAATGTCATTAGTAAATTCTCCACTTGACCACTAGCTTCTCAAGGAGGCTTTGCTTGCTTTGGGATTTTATTACTGGTCCTCTCTGCTGTGTTCCTACAGACGTTAATTACTGCTGATTTTTACTTTCCCTGTGTTTAACACATGCAATGTGACTGGTGAAAATTTCTTTCCTGGGGAGGAAGAAATAGTTCTGTAAAGCACTGAAGCAAAATGCAGTCTGAAGCTCTAGGGAAACTGGTCTGTTCCCTTGGTGTTGCTGCTCTTTGCAGACCAGATGACGGGGTCTGTGCTGTGGTAATCTTTGCTTAGGAGGTTGCTGAGGTCTGTGTTTGCCCCCAGGGCAAGTTAGTGTGAGGAGGGGATTTGCATCCTGCCTGTGCATGCACAAAGTGTTTACCATCCATCGAAGTGCCTTGCTGGATTTCAGAATGAGCCAGCAGCAGGTTTTTGCTGGGTAGGAGGTGTGGGGTGTGTGCAGGAGGGAAACAGTGTAATGTGGTGCCTATTGCTGTTATGCACAAGGTGGTCAGAGGTGTAGAGGTTGGATGTGTGCACAAAAGGGGTTGTGTGTGCAGATAGTTGGAGAGCTGGGGTCAAGCTTCTAGAGAGGAAATGACTCTTGATAGTCTGTCAGTCCTAACAAACAGAGTTTTGGGTAATGATGGAGAGTGTGTGGGTGTATGATGTGGTTCTGCTGGGGTTGGGTCTCCTCAAATGCTGTGGTCCTGACTGCATGGCCAGCACCTGGAATCTGCCTGCTTTGGGATGGGAGCTGAGTTGGATACTCGTGTGGGACAGCAGCAGTGGAGTGTGCTGGACTTGCAGAATCATAGAATATGCTGAGTTGGAAGGGACTCATCAGGATCATCAAGTCCACCCCCTTGGCCCTGCACAGGACACCCCAAGAATCCCATCCTGTGCCTGAGAGCGTTGTCCAAACGCTCCTTGGACTCAGACAGGCTTGGTGCTGTGACCACTTCTCTGGGGAGCCTGTTCCAATGCCCAACCTCCCTGTGGGGGAAGAACCTTTTCCTGATACCCAACCTAAACCTCTCCTGACTCAGCTTCATGCTGTTGACTTGAGGCAAGCCTGGCTTTTGTGTGAGGTTTGCAGTGATTTGCTGAGTCCTCTGAATGCAGTGTCACAGGTGAAGTTGAGGTCCAGCCTTGCTTTCTCCTATTTCAGTCTGCATAAAGCTCCAAGTCCCACCCTTGGAATGGGGAGGTCTTCAGGACTTCCACAAAAACATGAGCTTCACTGTTTTTGTTCCAGACTGACTGGGTGCCCCTTGTTCTGTTCCAGGTAAAAGACACAAGTCTTATCCAGCCATATTTTTGCAAGGGGAAAAAAATAAATATGTAAGAATCTGGAATTTCCATATTAGTGGAAGGTCAGTGCATGGGCTTGGAGAATACAAATCTCTTGTCTCTCTTCAGATATCCAGTGTGGATTCTGCTGGTAAAAGCAGGTAGGAAGTAAACAGAGAAAAAAGTAAACAGGAGGATGTAAAAGGAGCAGATAAATGTGCTGTGCCATGTGCTCTGGGGTCACCCTGCTTGAGCAGGGAGGTGGGACCAGATGACCCACTGTGGTCCCTTCCAACCTGACACATTCTGTGGTTCCCTGAAATGTTCCTGAGATGTTTGCAAGGGGGTAAGTGTAGAGCACGTAACATCTGGTGCTCTGTAAGCACATCAGGCTGATGTGGCTTATCCTGCAAACCAGATTAATGCAATAAACAGGGCAATGCTGAGGCAGAAATGAGGAGCAGCTGCCCAAAGTGAGGCTGCATGGAACAAACTGTTGTGAGAAGGATTTAAGAGACAGCAGTTGAAACTAGGAAAGGTCTCTGAGGTGTCTTGCTCCTGCCAGTGTGCAGGAAGGGGAGAAACAGAGGATATTGTATTAGCACGACACGCCTGCTACATGTAAACTGTGATTCAAAAGGATGGTATATTCTGAAAGCAAGTTACTTTGCAGGAAAAAAAAATGGTTATTGTGCTTTGTGCTCTTGTATGGCTGGTTTAGAAGAAAGAGTCACTTCAGCAGCTTTTGTACAGTGGTTAAAAAGATGCTAAATGTGAAGATTAATGTAACAAGACGGATTGTGATTCTAAACAATCAGTGCTGTTAAATGCTCATTTTTAGAGTTGTTTTATGTGTATTTATTTACTGTTTTGAGTGTCTTTTGGCCTCAGTGCTCGGGCAGCCTGCCTGCTTTGTGTACAGACAAGAACACTGGCTGCTGACTTTGGGCTTTCTGCAGCCTTGCAGGAAAGGAGGCTGAAACAGGGTCCCCCTGAAGCAAACACTAACTTGCACTGTGGCTTTTTAAGCTGAGAAATTGTAAATTCCTAATCAATCCAATGAACAAAGACTGTTTTATTACAGCTTGATGCTTTTCTTTTCCTTAGCCTTTTTTGCAAGTAGGGCACTGCTGCCCTCCCAGTGAAGGTAAATAGGAATCTGCCTCGGAAACTTCACTTCTTGAGCATTGAGTTCTCCCTCTCTGCCCACAACACTGACTGGGCCCTGCCCCAACCAAGGCTGTCTGCCCAGACAGACTGGTTTTATCTTTACTGGGATGGATGTTTCATTTCATTGCTGCTCTTTGTCCCTCCCCAGTCCCAGTGTAGCTTGAGAGGAAAGGCAGAAAGGGATTCGCAGGAATTGCAAGGACCAGTGGGTTCAGAGGAGTTATTCCTATGGAAGAAGCTCTCCTGACCTCAGGAGTGGTGGTCAGTGACCTGCTGTGTTCAGCTCCTTTGGATCCAACCCTGAGCAGGGGCTTGGCTGCTTCCACTGATCCCAGAGCAGGGCTCAGCCCACATGGTGACTGTCTCGGACTCACCTGTTTTGCTGGGTAGAGTAAAAGGTTATGTCAGAACACCTGCCTGCCCTCTGGCTTCCTGACATCCCTAGAAAATCCTTTCCCCAGCATATTGTGTTTAGCAAAGGAAATTCTTCAGCATTAGTAGCAGAGATACATATTCAGGTAGAATCCCTAGAGATGAGACATTTGCCTTTTTATGATGAACCCTTATTCTCAAGGGGTTAAATCAGTCTGGGCTGACACTTGCAAGATTTTAACACTGATGGGGATTTAAAGTGGCTTAGCAGCTCTGAAATAAAATCCCTCAGTAGTTTCTGATGCTTAAACAGAATTTAAAATATGCATGACTTTCATTTTTTATGTGGAGGTTGTAACAAGCTTCACCAGTGGTTAAAGTACATACTCAGTACTTTAGTATGTATGTAGAGACTACGCCAAATGGCTTTAGGAGGGTCTTTAGGATCTTTAAAGCACATTAATAAAAAATTATGAGGAAAAATCTGCCTTGTATCTACAAGATCAGTGTGGCTTTGAAGAGCATGACTTGTGCTGTCTCATACAGGGAGGTGGGAAAGCAGGATTTTATTTACCCCTCTTCAGTAGAACATTCCTCTGCCATATCTGAAACTAATGAATGTAAACTTGTGCCTATTTTTTTGTTGATTTCCTAAAGGTGTAAAAATCTGTTCTTGTTTTGCTTCTATCTTTTTTTTCTTTGCAGCTAATTTTTTTTTAATATCTTTAATCTTAGGATGTGGGCATTACAAGTCAAATAAAACTTTCCTTCATTGATTGTGGTTTTTGTTTCTAAATTTCCTAGCAACACGTGCTAGAAACTTAGTCTTTGGTTTCTAACTTAGGTGACAATTGTGGTGACACCTTTGGTGCTAGTGATGGTATAGAACAAGGTTTGCTCTTCCCAGAGTTAAAATTATGAACTTAAAGGGTTTTGATGTAAACTTAAAGGGTTTGTTTGCATGGGGAGTTTTCCATGGGTCTACTGACACATCCATAGACTAAGCAGGCTATAAAATAAACAAAACAGCTCCTGTGCTTTGAGCAGTGGTTGGAAACTATGGGGTTTCATTTTTCAGATTTTTCTGTGGTGGTTTGGCTGTGTTGGGGTGTGGTGTGTGTAGAGTAGCAGGCTGTGATGAAGTGATAACAGGAATCCCAGTGAGGAGCAGAACCTCTTAAACATTGTCCCAGGTTCTTGTAGCACTTATCAGCCCCCCAAACTGCATGAGAGAAACCCAGAGCAAAGCCTGTGGGTTGGTATCAGAGGGGCCCATCTGCTGAGCAATGCAAGAAACTCATCTTCTCGCTCTTCTGAGGCAATTACAGTAGATTTAAATACTCTAATTTTCAGACGATACAGAAACCAGAGTGAATCAGATAGGCTGTTTCTTCCACAGTGATTAAAATTTCATCCCTGTGCTTAAAAATAAAAAAAACCCCTGAGCCTCTGTTGGCATTAATGCAAGCCTGTCATGAACTCTGATGTATGCAAATAAAATGTTCCCGGAGTAGGAAAATTTTTGTCTCGCGCCACACCCTGATCATTAGTTGAAAGAGTTAAAAGGAGTTTATCTCAGTTTCCATGGAGTCAGACTCCACACTCATTACAGCTCTGGAGCAGCTCTGTGCTTTCTTATGCTGAGGAGCAGAGCAAAGGCTGCTCCTGTGTATTGACACTTTTTTCTCCTGTTCAGGAAGGAGTGGGTGAATACAGCAATGAAGCCCACAATTTTCAGTACTTGTCATGGTACATAGATCAAATGTAATCCACTCTGCCAGCATAACTCTACATTCAATAGCTTGGAAAGGAGGAGATTTATTTAACCTGAATAATGAAAGCAGTAAATCACTCATGCTCCCTCATAGCAGTCTTCTGTGATGAACTGAGCTCCTGCAGTAAATATTTGCTCTTTCTTTCCAAATAATAAGACTTTAATGCTGTTTTTTCTTCTTGCAATGCCAAGGAGAGTGTCAGGTTGAAGAGCCTGTTGAGTTTAATGGGATACAATCATAATTGAAGCAGGTATATTACAACTGCAGGAAAAGGAGATTTCTCTGTGTTCTGAAATCTTACTTTAAGGCATAGAAATCATGGTCCATGTGCTTTCCTGACACAAATTAAAGGCGTGACCCTGTGCCTGTGTTTATCACTTCTTGCATATTTATTTTTCTGTAAGTTTTATTTTTTTAAATTGAATTAACTTTGGTGGTTTGGTCTGAAGGTGGATTTGCCTTCCGAAAGCTTTTCTGTGCAATGCTGCTCGTGTACCTCACTTTTGCAGTGCTGCACTGTCTGTGTCCTGCTTTTCCTCAGGCTCCCCAGGTAAGTTTTACCTCTGGGGTCACATATGGGAATATCCCTTTGGCTTGGTCTTCAAAGCGGGTGATTTCAGTAGTTAAAGGTATTTGGGGACCAAAAAAAGGTGTCACCTGGACCATGTGTTGCCTGGCCTTTGCAGAACCTTTAAGGGATGTACCTGATTTTCTTCCAGGGCTTAGATAGTAGGAAGAAATTCTTCCCTGTGAGGGTGGTGAGAACCTGGCACAGGTTGCCCAGAGAAGCTGTGGCTGCCCC
>NW_021940039.1:5642231-5645046 GCF_001715985.3 Manacus vitellinus | reverse complement strand
CTTGCCCAGGGCTGTGAGCAGGGAGGGACACACATGCCAAGGGTACTGTGTCCCACAGCTGTGTCCCATGTCACCGGTGACCAGGTGAAGGTGAGATGTCCCTGCACCCACTTTGCCACTGTCCCACACTTGCTCCACACAATGAAGCCCCAATTTATCAACCTCCAGCACAACGACAATGTTGGAAACTGTTCTGTGACTGTGTTGTAACCTCACAGGCTCAGTTTGAACCTCACAGAGGGTATAATGATGTTTATTTACTATTTTTTTCTCACTTCCAGGCTGAGTCAGGAAGTTTGAAGCAGTGGGATGGATGTGGAAATACAAGGAGAGGAAGTAAAATCACTTTTAAAAGTACAAAGCACCGCTTTCTGCAGTGGTCCTCGACTGCAGAAACTTTTTTTTTGTTGCTTTTGTACTTTAAAAACTGTTTGTGGTTGGAAGCTTTTCATAAAAGCTCCCCTGAGCTGCGTGGTACAATTAACCTCCGGCATCTGGCACCGGGGTGGACTTTTCCAGGGAAAACCTCCTGTTCCCACAGAACTCAGTGCCTTTGTGTGCAAATCAAAAAGCAGAGGGTTTGGGAAACCTAAAAGCACGTTTCATTCTGCCACCAGCACAGTGAAAATGTGCTGCAAAGCCTCTGCTTTTTTGCATTTGGAGTTTTCCATGACATTTGGAGCTTGAGGTGGATCCTCATGTCTGGAAGTGCTGTGGAAACAAGCAGTTGTTTGTTTGTAAACCCCGGGATAAGGCAAGCGTGGGGTGGTGGCCTCAAGGGTTGCTTTGTGCTTCATCCTGCTGAATCCTGAATTTTTACTGGCTCTGTAGTGTGGGCTGGGAAGGATTGACTAAAATATGGAGGTTCCTCTCACTCCATTTTTTTTTTTATTCTGTACCAATAAGGTTTATATTTTATCCAGCATTTGTCTCCTTTTCCAGGCTGGTATTTCCCTTTGCAGTGGGGCTGTGAACATTCAGTGTCTCATCCTTCCTTGGTAGTCGCTGTGTTGCTGTGGTCAAGGTGCCAGTACAGGTCTTTAAATCACAATGACTTGGGCCAACTGCTGTCTGACCCCTCAATGCCTTCCTGCCCCACCATCTTCACCAGCTGTGATGTCGTTTTCCAACTCATCTCAACTCCAGGTTGGATTCTAGACTTCTTCTAGGGTACTAATCATGGAATCACAGAACGGTTTGGGTTGGAAGGGACCTTCAAGATCATTTAGTTCCAACCCTCTACCATGGGCAGAGACACCTTCCACTAGATCAAGTTGCTCCAAACCCCATCCAGCCTGGCCTGGAACACTTCCAGGGATGGGGCAACCACAGCTTCTCTGGGCAACCTGTGCCAGGGCCTCTCTATCCTCACAGGGAAGAATTTTTTCCTAATATCTAATGTAAATGTACCCTCCTTCAGCTTAAGGTCATTCCCCCTTGTCCTACCACTCCATGCCCTTATGAAAGTTCCCTCTCCATGGTGTGAAGGCAGATGCTTCAGATCTTTAAATCCCCAGTGACTCAGGGCAACTGCTGTCTGACTCCTTGTTTCATTCCTGCACCACCGTCTTCGCCAGCTACAACATCCTTTTCCATCTCGTCTCATCTCCAAGTTGGTCTCTGGACTTTTTCCAGGGTGCTAAATGTGCTAATTCCCACTTTCCAGTCATCAACCAAGCAACAAATAACCCCTCTTGCTCTCTCCAGAGCCTCCCACCTTGCTGATTTGTTTGTGTTCATTAATGCAATTAAGACTTAGCCCAACCACTACTGATGAGGCTTTAATGGACATGGGAGAGGCTGAGCAGTGCAGCCACACGTCCTGCTTCTATCCAGGCTCCTGATCTGGAACTCCATCCCTGTTTCCTCCTGACTTGACTCCGAGGGTGGTGAGGCCCTGGCACAGGTTGCCCAGAGAAGCTGTGGCTGCCCCGTCCCTGGAAGTGTCCAAGGCCAGGTTGGACGGGGCTTGGAGCAACCTGGGCTAGTGGAAGGTATCCCTGCCATGGCAGGGGGTGAAATAGAGGAGCTTTGAGGTCCCTTCCAACCCAAACCCTTCTGCGATTCGATGACTTTATTCCAGGCTTTTATTTTCACGTGTGCATATTCAAAGGGGAGGTGCTCGTTCTTTACAGAGCTGGATGTGGTTATATAAATCCATCTTCTTCTTAGTGTTATTTAAAAAAACCTCAAATAAATATGTATTTTCAACGGAGCTTGGACCTTATCAGTGAATCACTCCTGTGTGGTGCAAGTAAAAATGTGCTCGGGGTAGCACAGTGATGCTGCAAGGTGGAGGTGAATGTAGTAATACCCTTTTAAAATGAACGATTCTAATTTAAAAACCACGTATTTTTTAATGTGTTTTTTGTTGTTTTTTTTTAACAGCGACTGAGGGGGCTGCAGGAGCAGTGTGAGGGGAGCCCAGCCCAGACATGTCCCCCTCAGGGGTGTGAGGGGAGCCCAGAGCGGGACCCGCCGGGGGTGTGAGGAGATCTCTGGCTTTTCCCACTGGGGATGTGAGAGGTGTGAGGGGAGCCCGGGCTGTTCCCGCCTGAGTGTGAGTGGACCCGGGGCTGTTCCCACCGGGGTGTGAGGGCTGCGAGGGGAGCCTTGGCTGTCCCCGCCGGGGCTGTGAGGGGAGCCCAGCCCGGCCATTTTCCCGCCGAGCCCCCGCCTCAGCGCCCCGCGCCCGCCGCGCCAGCGCCGCCGCTGATTGGCTGAGAGCAGCCGCCAGTGCGAGTCGCTAATTGGCTAATCCGCACCGCCCCTCCGACCAATGACGACGCGCTCTGCCGCCCGCCTTTCTTCCGAC